>NW_026873368.1:0-143654 GCF_032173495.1 Musca vetustissima
GCATTGCCTTATTTTTGTGCATCTGAGAAATGAATAAATATCACTGTTTTAAATTTTCAGTTAACAGGCGCCCAGCATCGTTTAGCAGCTACATTTTTGACAACAAGATAAAATTCAAATGCCTATATCTCGACAATGCGTGAAGCGATTTTCATGAAAATTTCGAGAGGGGTTAGGGGAAATTGTCTAGTTTTACTGGGTAGCAATAACTCAAGAAGAAAAACAACGTCTATGGGTATGATGGTCTGTTTTGTAAGCATTGTTAGACAAAAATATAGGCTTGGCGGTTTGATGGTCTGAAAAGAAAAATTATTAGACACACATCGAAGCTTGGAGGTCTGTTGGTCAAAATTGATGAAGAATTTCTTAAAATTGTTTAAGAAATTTTTTAAAAATTAAAAAAAAATGAATTTAATATAGATACCAAATATTATCAATTACCAGAGAGAAAAAATATCATTAATTTATTCGTTTTATACATATATTTATAAATTGTTTATTAAAAAGGATAAATGTAATGTGTATTCGTTTTGAGACAATACCGTAACCCTTAATTGTATTATTTGTAATTTTAAATATTATAAGTTTATTTATATATATTTTTTTTTTGAAAATGTGATTATGTTCTAAAGAGAGGTTAATGTATAAATCTAAAAAAAGTGGGATCCATGCGCATTTTGTTTTGCATTCGATGTTGAAATATCATTTAATTTTTTTCTTTAATTTATTTATCTTTTTTTTAGTTTAGCAGAAGGAATTTTTATACAAAATCTATTTTCGATTAAATGATGATATTTTAAAGTAATAAAATCTAATCATATTTTCGGATTCGAAACCGATTTTTAAGATGAAATGTGTTTATGTTCCAAAAGCGACAAATTATGAAAAAGGTAGGTAGGTAGGCGAAGCCATTGGATCCCTTTATAATTTACATTTTAAAGCAGCTAATAATTTTATTATTCTTTTTTCTCTATCCAATTGATATATAACAAATAATGCACAAATATAGTCAAATATTTAATAAACAACACTTAGAGACAATAAGTAGTGATAAACAATTTAAAAAGGAAGAAGCAGATGATACAATAATCAAAAGAATGATTCAAGTCAATACACAAAAAAAAGAGAAAATTCCAAATATTCAAATCTATGATTGTGATAAACTATTACGAGAACTAGGACGTTCAATTGTCATCGTTTGCTGGGGCACCTGGCTATCGGGACTGATGCCAAGGCCAGAATAGATTTCCTTCATAACAAACAGTATGGTATCCTCAGAATCCCTGTAATTAAAAAAAAGAAACAAAAAACAAAATATTTTTCAAAATTTTTATTTTCATTTAACCAAGTTCAACAAAACTTACCAATAACACACATGACTACTCAATGCAAATATGTACTCGTTTATAAATTCCAAGGGTGCCTCTTGCAGTACATAGTCAATGCGTTTGGAATCATTTAATTTACCCAGAGGGAAATCTATTTCAACCATATCATCTGATACGGCAGTGGATACCGAATCGGTACGTGTACGTTGTGGCAATGGCAAATGTTGGCTACTGCTGCTGTTAGTTTGTTGTTCATCACCCGGCGACAGATGTTCCTGATTGGGTGTTTGTGATTGCGATTGTTGTTGGCTGCCACCACTGCCTTGACGTTCCATTTGCATTTGCATTTCAATGACCTAAAATATAACAAAATAAAATAAAATTAGAAGTTAGATTCAAATTAACCTCAAGTTAGAATATATTTAATGATAATCAATGGAAAATAATTAAAAACAAATCCTCCTGAAAGTCTATATGGCCATTGCAAAAGAAAACATCTTTAAAAATTCCACGCCTATTAATGATCCATTAAAGAATATTTTTTAAAAAAGTCCACCCCTATTGATGCTCCTTGAAAAAATATTCTTTAAAAAATCCACGCCTATTTATGGTCCTTGAAAAAATATTCTTTAAAAAATCCACGCCTATTTATGGTCCTTACACAAATATTCTTTAAAAAATCCTCGCCTATTTATGGTCCTTGAAAAAATATTCTTTAAAAAATCCACGCCTATTTATGGTCCTTGAAAAAATATTCTTTAAAAAATCCACGACTATTTATGGTCCTTGAAAAAATATTCTTTAAAAAATCCACGCCTATTTATGGTCCTTGAAAAAATATTCTTTAAAAAATCCACGCCTATTTATGGTCCTTGAAAAAATATTCTTTAAAAAATCCACGCCTATTTATGGTCCTTGAAAAAATATTCTTTAAAAAATCCACGCCTATTTATGGTCCTTGAAAAAATATTCTTTAAAAAATCCACGCCTATTTATGGTCCTTGAAAAAATATTCTTTAAAAACTCCACGCCTATTGATGGTCCTTGAAAAAGTATTCTTTAAAAAATCCACACCTATTGATGGTCCTTGAAAAAAATATTCTTTAAAAAATCCACGCCTATTGATGGTCCTTGAAAAAAATATTCTTTAAAAAATCCACGCCATATCTTGGTCCTTGCAAAAGTGTTCTTAAAAAAATCCACGCCTTATCTTGGTCCTTGAAAAAATCTTCTTTAAAAAATCCACTCCTTCTGCTGACCCTTGAACGAATATAGTTTACATTTTTGTTTTAGTACTTACCTTTTGCACTTCCTTTTCCATCATTTCCTCTGTCTCCTTTTTCGATTTCGGTGCCAAGGGACCAAAGAAGTTAACACTATCCAAGGTATTCTTGAATTTATCCAAGAAACGATGTTTCAAATCGGTGCTGACACGAGCCATTGTCTCCTTCAATTCCAAATGCATACGTTTGCGACCCTTGTGATGGGGAATGAGGACAGGACGTACACCACTTAAATCAGGATTAACCAAGGCTTCTATGCGATAGGCAACCGGATCATATGGATGGAAAATGTTATAAAAACCAGGGCATGTGGGTAGGCGGAAGTCAAGGCCAAGCTTATCAATGCCACGAATGGTGACGAACATACCTATAAAAAATAATTTAAATCACCTAATTTTCGGAGAGGGGTGTGAGGGGTCCTTACCAATTGGTGATCCCAGGGCAAAGAATTTCTTCGGCTGAAAGATCAATTGGCCATAGTTGATAAACGGTTGTCCAGTACCGGCTGGACCCATGGTATAACTTATCGATTTGGCTTCCAATTGATTGTTACTATCCGCCGCCGCTCCCGCCATATTGTTTTGACTTAGAAATTGTTGATCGGGATTTTCGAGATTCTTCTCCTCACTTTCTTTGATGGGATTTTGATGGCAAAGTAAATCGAAAAGTATTAATGAACCCAAACTGTGGCCAGCCAAAGAAACGCCACCATTAAAATCGGGATGACGTTGACGATATTTCATATAGATATCATTCAAAGACATTACAATTGAATTCATAATCCGTTGACAGAATGTAGGGCTGGTATAGAATAGTATATCCAATAGAGTGTCATTGGTGAAGTTACGCAGTTTTGGGATCGATTCCAAGGTTATGGAACGTAATTTCTCATCAATACCCAATTCGATGGAGTGCAGATGACTGTGCCATGAAATGGGTAGGACTTCAACGCGACCCACCAAACCCAAATCGGCGGAATTTTTATAATGTGATTGTACCAATTGGTGGGCAATGGTGCGGAAATCTTCAACTGTAAGGTGAGGTGAAGAAGAGGAGAAATTAGGTTAATTCTGTTTAAATAAAATATTATTTTGATACTTACCAACTTCTTCAACAGATCTCAGCTTCAAATCGCATGCCGAACCAATACCATGTACCATAAAGAGTAAATGATCGACCTTTTGGGATTCACCTTGGGCAATGGTGAAATCATCTAGATCACGTTTAACCACACGGGGTCTGGTGGTGGTTTGCTGAGAATAATAAAAATAAAAAAATAATTCTTCCCTATTTCGAATGGTATTCCATGTATTATTTTCCTTACCGTGGTACCACCCCAGGCATCTTGATTTTGTTGCTGCTGGAAGTGTACAATAACTGTGGGGCCATGGAAGACCACCTGTTCTCCCATACCCAATATAATGGTCTTGTGCCAAACACCACTTTCGGCAGCCTGTTTATATTCCGCTTCCAAAACATCGGCTGTACTTTCTTCGTAGGGTATATATTTGGAATCGACTGCCTTGTAAAACCACGAACAACGTCTCACTTCAATTGGTTCACTTTCCCAATAGACACTACGTTTGATGCGCTCTTTAATGTAGACATCATAGCGGCCACCTTCAACGGCAACAACTTCGGGTTTATCTTCTGGAAATTAAAAAAAAAAATAACAAAGTTGAGAGGCTGATAAGATATTTATAAAAAAATTGTTTATTTGGACCAAATCTGTTTCAGAAAATTTAGAGTAGATCTAAAAATGACCATCGGTCCGTCCCACCGTCGGAAAATTCAACCTCCATGAAGAAAGATCAGACAACGGCATGAGGTTCATTGACTTCGCGGCAGCAAAAAAACATGGTAGTTAGCTGCACCAGATTCAAGCATCTCGATATACACAAGGCCACCTGGATTTCTCCGGATCAAACAACGAAAAATCAAATCGATCATCTTGTGATAGACGGAAGGCATTCATCCAGTGTATTAGACGTTCGATCGATCCGAGGAGCGAATATCGATTCGAAACTTACCCACCTGCTTGATGAAAGCACTCCTTGTCCCGATAATAGTATAGAAGCACAATGGCAAAGAATTGCCCATTCCCTACAAGTGTTGCAGCAAAAGCAACACTTGGGTACCAAAAACGATCATTAAGAAATTTATGGTACGATCAGGAGTGTCGTAATGCTACTGATGTGAAAAATGCAGCGTATAGGACAATCCTGCAGACAGTAGCAACACGTAATATGAGAGAGAATTATAGGGAGAAAAGGAGAAAGTAGAAACGAAGTCCGGAAATGTTATCAACAGGTAAAACACCAAACCGAAAGCTTTGGTGCAGCACATCCTCCGGTAGAGATAAAGAAGGGAATTTGGTGACAGATACAGACAGCGTGTTGAGGATCTGGAAGGGCCATTTTGAAAAGCGTCTGGTACAAATAGTAGCGGTGAAGTGGATACTCCAGAACCAATAATAGATGCCGGTATAGAGTGTATAACACCTAGCCAAGATTAGTTCAGGATAGCAATTAATCGGCTGAAGACCAATAAAGCAGTAGGTGCCGATGGGTTACCAGCCGAACTATTCAAGGCCGGTGGTCAGACGCTGATCAGGAGCATGCACCGACTGATTAGTACAATTTGGCTAGAGGAATACATGCCCAATGATTGGAACCTCAACATCCTGTGTCTCGTGCACAAAAAAGGAGACAAGACGATATGTGTCAACTATAGAGGAATAAGTCTCCTTCCCATCGCATATAAAGTGCTATCCAGCGTACTGTGTGAACGACTGAAGCCAACGGTCAATGACATTATTGGACCATACAAATGCGGCTTCAGACCTGGCAAATCCACCATAGACCAGATTTTCACACTGCGCCAAAACCAGGACCCACGAAAAACACATCGACACATTCCACCTATTCGTCAACCATAAAGCCGCATTCGACAGCCCTATCCGTTCGGAGGTGTTTACAGGCATGTCTGCGTTGGGCATTCCTGCAAAATTAATACGGCATGCAGGATAACTTTGAGTGTGACCTTTTTAACATCCCGCTGGAAAAGGTCATAGAAGAAGCAAAGGTTATGTTACTCGCCTACGCCGATATAATGGGTCGAACATTGCGAGCTGTAACAGCCACCTTTGAACTAATTAAGAAGAAGTCTGCCAAAGTGGGGTTTGACAGTAAGTGGCGAGAAGACCAAGCTGATGATATCAATGCGCAAGACGTCTAGTAGACTCGGACCAGCTGTGGAACTTGTAAAATTACAACTTCGAGGTGGTGAAGATTTTATATACCTCGTTACCGCCATAAATAAAACTAATGACATCAGTTTTGAAATTTTAAAATTCGGTCTAAGTAAACAGTTTTGAAATAAGGCCACCTCCCGCCAGACCAAACTCACAGTCTACAAGACTCTGATACATGTACTTACGCAAGCAGATCAGGCAGTTTTTGGAGGGTTTGGGAGAAAAATTCTTCAAAATATCTATGGGTCGATCTGCGCTGGCGGTGAATACCGGATATCGACCACGAATTCGATGGAAAGACCAAAAGAAAGACAACATTTCGGAACATGGTCTTTCAAATTGGAAGATCTGTGCACAAGACCGACTCGCCTGGAAATCTTTTTTTAAGCTCGGCTTATGGAACAACCGTTCTGTCATAAGACAGCTAAGCAAGTATGCAATAGGTCAAAAGTTATGGCAAAAAATATGAGGTTTACATTTTTGAGGCTCCGTTTTTTGATCGACCCAAACAATAGATGGCGCTGGTGGCAGCTTGTTACCAGTGTTGCCATCTGAAACTGAAAATCACAGATATTGTATACACTCTGAATTACATTACACGGATGGTCGTCCCACCACAAGCCTATTCAACTCACTGCACAGTGAAATCTGCAATTGCACCCCTAGATAATTGATTCAGAACCGGATAAGAATACTCGTAAAAAATCAAAATATAAATATAAGTTCTAAAATAATAATAAACAAAATTATAGCAGATGTGCATCATATAAATAAGTATTTTAAAATTTTTGACCTAGAGCCTGAGATAAGAACTAAGCCCATTTAAATAATAATCATAATCAAACTGTTTAAACTTTAACCTCCCATAAAGCGAATGATAGGCATGTGAATATAAATGTACAACATTTGATTATTTTAATATTAGTTTAAATTTGAAATTTGTAGATGATAGTCGATGCTGTACGGAGTAGAATCGCAACAAACATGAATTCCATCATTTTCCAATTCGTTTGGGTGGCAGTGTTAATTTATGGCAGTTTGTTGGTGAGCAGTTCCCCCACCACCGAGGTCGAACACAATGCCATTAATCAAAAATACTATCACTATTTAATGGATAATTTGGATACGAGTAATAGCCCCTGTTCACAATTCTATCCCTATGTGTGTTCCAAATGGCCGGCCAAACACAAATCGAACATTGACAATTATAATTCCGTGCAGAAGTTGTTGAGCTATGAAATCAATATGGAAATAAAGGCATATTTGGAAAACCAGACACCTGTAAAGGATATGCCAGAACATGTACGAATGGTTAGGGACTTCTATGTATCCTGCCAGGAAAATAATAATGTGAGTCTTATGGAATTTATGCAGTGGTTGGAAAAACACGAAAATATGAAATGGGCTTTGCTCACACCAATTGAGAATAAGGATGATGCCACCATCGCCTTCGATTGGCCCTCAACTATGGCCATATTTCGTAAATATGGTTTCAATGATTTGCTTGTAGAACAATGGACGGATTCGAAGAATAGCTTTAATTATGTAAAGAAAACCGATATCAGACATTTGATGAAGGAGATACATCTACCAAATGGTACCATTGAGTTTCTAGATCTTTGGAAGCGCATTGATGGCTTTGAATATAAATTTGGTGAAGTTGTTGCGAATAGCGAAGAAGGGGAACAGACATTGAAATTCAAAGATATACCATATCCGTGGTTCAAAAAATATCTCAAGGCTGTAATGGGAGGAGCAGGAGCAAAGGTTTCTGATATTGATGATAATACGGAATTCCGCATTCTTAGCCTTTCCAGTATGGATGATTTGGACAAACTACTCAAGGAATATGATGAAGCATTCCTTTGTCGTTATTTGGAAGTTAGATTTTTACTCTATTTGGAAAAGATCAATGAACTTGAAACTGATGCCAATAAATGTGTGACTCTAGCCACAGGATTACTTTCCTTATCGGCGGAATGGATTTACAAAGAATTGCATCCTGAGTTATTAGCTGAAATTCCCACAATTCAGCAAATGTTTGACAATATTGTAAAGAATGTCAACAAAACATTACAAATGGATAAGGACGGACGTAGCATAATACCCCAGCAATTCCTTAATAAACTCGATACGATGACAGTGCAAGTAAGCTATTTACCTTTGGAAAATTTCCAAGAATTCTTCGAAACAGATTATGCAAAATTGAAATTAAATTCCCACGATTTTCATGGTAATTATTTGCAATTATTGAAATTCTATTATGAAACGGAAATCAAAGATAACCGCAATGACACCGATATATTCTATACAACACCAACATATTCCATAATTAAACTGGACCTTATACCCAAATATGATGAAGATATGAATCGAATTATTCTACCATTTATGCTATTGCGTCCACCATTCTATCATCTTGCCTTTGAAGATATTTTCAAGCAGAGTTCATTGGCAACTCTGTTGACTGAAGTCATATTTTATGCCTTCGATACAAAAGATAGTGGTTTCAATGCAACGGATATAGACAATTTAGCCGAAATTATAAGTTTCCATTCCACGTTTGAGATCTTTTTCCAATCACTTCAAACCGATGACATCTCCAGATATCTATCGCTATTCAATTTGACTTCCCTGCAACAACTTAAACAATTATTCTTTATCAATGCGATCCATATTCGTTGTGAAGTAGATTATGCGGATGCGGAAATTACTAATTTTATTCTAATCCAATTATCGGAATTTAATGATGCCTTTGATTGTAAATTGAATAAATTTATGAAGAGAATTTTATAAAGAAAACTATTATAACTTATTAATAAATGCTTCTCAAGAATGTAAATTGAAATAATATTTGAGAATAGATGTATTTTTATTTATTTGGAAATAAGCAAGATATCGAGAATCACAAAAACAAACATGAAACCCATCATTTCCCAATTTATTTGGGTGGCAGTGTTAATTGATGGCAGTTTGGTTGTGAGCAGCTCCCCTACCATTGAGGATGACCACAATGCCATTAATCAAAAATACTCTCATTATTTAATGGATATTTTGGATAAGAGTAAAAGCCCCTGCTGTCCTGTCCTCTCCGGTCAAACATAAAGCGAATATTTACAATTATAATTCCGTGGATTAGCTACTGATTTATTATATATATATCAAAATAACTAAATACAATAAATTGTTGCCAGGAGAAAAGAAAAAAATCCAACTACTTTGTCAGCTTTTCCAACTTCTTCCGGCAGCGCAATCTAAATTATCCCCTGTAAAGTCTACTGCTTTACTTTTCACTTCCTGCATGTCATTTTCATCGACAGATACGTCTATTCCCACCGTCCATAATCCGAAAATCTTTGGAGTAGTCTTCAGTAACCTCCTTCAGTTCTCCACGCATGCCAAGTACGTCAACCAGAAGATGGAAGCTAGGAATAAAGTTTTGATAGATTTGGCTGACACCCCCTGAGGCAAGCATAAAGAAACGTTGGTAACGTCAGTCGTTTCATCTTTAATTATGCTGCCCCGGTCTGGACTTTTTTCCTTAGCGACACACAATGAAGATCCTTGCAAACTATTCGAAATAATGCCCGCCGAATTTGAACCGGGTGTATCCAGATGACGAGCGTCGATCATCTCCATAAAGAGACCAGGATACTGTCAGTTTCTGTTGGCATGCTATCTATCGTGCCATTCCAATCATCACACAGTTATGACTGATACACCTCCGCGATACATCCGTCAGGAATTCAAGCACTTTGTGAAATCCGAGCATCAACAGACGGTCTCCGAACCAAAGAATCCCTACAGATGCAACAAAGTCCTACTCCAACATTCTTCTGCAATTTTGGACAGTGAGAGGCTACATTATCTATTCAATTGTCCGTCCGAAACTACAAGTATATTGCCCATTGATTTATGGCTAAACTCAATAGAGGTAGCGCAATTTCTTCGGTTACCTTCCTCAAATCTTACTTCTATTGACACAAGTTAATATATTTGACATTTTCCTTTTTCCATATTTTCAGGAAAGAACTTTCACCAACAGCCAACCTTTTACAACAACAACAGACATTCATTTTGGGAAATTGGTCTAGGATGACGAGTGACCTTTGTATGGGGTGCCATATAGAAACGTGGACTTATATTGAAAATGTTCTGTGAAGAAGTTTGTTTACCCATCCAGATGCTAGTTTACAGCCTCTTCATAATGCCAAAAAAGTCACTTCGGTTGGAAAATGCACCATGACTATCAAACTACTTATAGAGGGGCTGTGTGAGTGCTATACCCAAAGTTCGGTCGGTATTTATAAGTATTCCTTAAAAGTTTATATTTTCTACCCAAACAGAATCCAAAAAATATCAAAATTTGACCCAATTCGATTGAAAAACGTATTTGATATCTATAAAATATCGAACAATTGGGATACCGTTATATGGGGGCAATACTAAACGATTGATACATTTTGTTCCGAACATTCGTTCCCCAAGGAGAACCCAAAAATATCAAATTTGCTTAAAAAACTTTGCTGAAAACATACATTTATTTCAATGGACAGGCGTGCCTGAAATCCTCAAAATTCCGAATTTTGATGGGTACATTTATATGGGGTTGTAACAAAACGTAAATCGATATTGAGATTTGCCAATGAGAATCTATAATATGTAGAGATGGTATTTACCGGGTAAATACCCAAGGGGTGGGTAAATACCCATTTGCGGGCATTTATTTGGGTATTTACTATATTGAATCGGTAATACATCTTACACCCTATTTCCGGGTTTCTGTTATCAAATCGATTTAGAATGGATAGTTTTACGATACTTTAAAGACGTGGGTAAATACCCGAGTTTTTACCCAAAAATTGGGTATAAACTCATTAACTGCCGAACCACTTGACATAGGCGGCCAAAATTTTGCACACATGTTTCTAATGTCAAAGCAAATATAGAATTCTAACATGGGGTCCCAGGGTCCAAGTTTTGAAATAGCCCCCATATATTAGACACATTTTACAACCTAATTGGCTGTAATTTGGCACAGAGCATTCTTTTGGGGTACCAAATGTCCATGCAAAAATTTATGTATGTAGGTCCACGTTTACTGGTAGCCCCCATACAAAGGTACCCTATTTTGAGTATTTACCCAAAAATTGGGTATAAACTCATTAACTGCCGAACCACTTGACATAGGCGGCCAAAATTTTGTGTGTCTAATAGACAAAAAATACTTTAAATTGGGAGATACCGTTATATGGGGACTATATCAAAACTTGGACCCAGGGACCCCATTTTGGATTCATATATTTGCTGTGACATTAAAAATATGTATGCAAAATTTTGGCCGCCTATGTCAAGTGGTTCGGCAGTTAATGAGTAGTACAGTCGGACGCGACCGACCGACCAAACGATACCCTATACAACTAGCAGCGGAACTCTAACATTCTGTGCATGTTTATTTCGAGCCTGTGCAATGTTTCGTGATATTTGCGCCCTTTTGCCATATTTTCCGAATATTCCCAGTATTCAGTACAGCCCGCCCTTCTAATTACTTGTCCAGATTTTCTTCACTGTGGGTTGTGTTGCGATTGTTGCGACTCGAAAAAAAAACACAAAAAATAAAGTTTTCGCTCCACTTTACCCAAAAATTAATATCTGATCATCACCGAAAATTATAGGCGTTGTCCAGGCATGCTGATTCTTTGGTCCGATTCCCTTCCATGTAAAATTTCACGATGTTCGGGCCTTAATTGCGGCCCTGGAGCGACTAGAAAAACCGACAAAAATTAAGTATTTGGTCCATTTCATCCGATCCGATCTTTACCAAGAACAATAGGGGTCTTCATTGGCTAGAACCCATCCTACATACAAAATTTCGTGAAGATTGGTCCATAACTGTGGCCTGTATAGTGTTTACAAATTATATTGGACACACGGACGGACACACATTTCTACATCGACTCAGCTATTCGAGATATGACGATCGGTATATTTAAGGTGGGTCTAGGATCAATATTTCTCGGCGTTACAAATTCTTGTGGCTGCACAAAGCTATAATACCCTGACAACATAGTTGTGTAGGGTATAAAAATCGAAAAAAATTAAACTCCGCAGGGAATGACCTCGGAGTGGAACCACCACCAAACCAATTGTCTGCACATAACAACAATCACATTAACCTCTAAATGTGATTGTTGTTATGTGCAGGCAATACAGCTCCATTTTATACCCATTTTTAAAGGTTAAACAACCCTCTGGCAGAATTTTTTATGTATACACATGTTGCAACATTACTCTCATACAAGTAACCGACCAAATTTTGATATTTTCAATGCCAACCACATATTGCAGGATTAATGACCTTTAAGTACCAGAAGAAGAAGAGTTGGAGTACCCCCACATGAAACCGTCAGATGTTCGAAAGATGTCAGATGTTCCAAATGATGTCTTCAGAGGGTCGCAAAATTGAACAGGAGAAGCTATTGCATGTTTTGGAATTATCGATGGTGAATTTTTCAAGCTGGTGATCTTCAGAAGGTGTTTTGTTGAGTCCAATAGGCTCTATAGAATTGACGAATTATTCAATGTAGGTCCATGATTGCAAATGCCAACCAGGTGTTAATAAAACATTCTGACAGGAGATGTTTTCAACGTAGGCCTATTAAATCTATATATGAGGGGCCGATTTTGGTTTTTTGAACGATTACCTCCAAAAAAACTTGCCCTTAATGAGGTTCGGTGTTTTTTAGTGTGAACTCGGTGGACTTTTGGAATTTCATAGTTGTTTTCATTTGAACTTACCTCCCTCCATTAGAAGACTGGTCTCCAACAACGCCGAATCGTAATGACTGAATGGTACCCAAACTTGTTTGGCATCGATGGTACGCTTGTAGAACCAATGTTTGACTGCAGGCTTGTATGACTAAAAAGACAGAGATTTAATTAAAAAAATATTGAAAATGATATTCCGAAAATTCAAAGTACTCACCGTCCCAGCCACTGGTGTGGTGGGTTTATCACTTTGCAATACATTGGCCATTCTTAACTCCTTGAGTATTTCTTCGGGTAATTCTTCGTAATGTTTGGTCGTCGAATTGCTGTCAGTTGTGATGTTAGCTGTTGTCGAAGCTGGCGGTGCTGCTTCGACGGTTTTATTTTCTTCCTTGACAATTGATGTCTCCGAGGCGTTTAGGGTAGAAAATTCCGAACAGGCAGAGGATGGTGGTTCCACCAGATTAGAAATGGGCGTTAGGGAACGTTGTTGTAAATTACGTATGGCCAAACCACTGTGTACTAAATCGTAATTTAAATCACCCACGTGATCGGCGTCTTTGGGTGGTGGATTATTGAAAAAGTTTTGAATTCGTTGTTCTTCGTTGGCCAAAGCGGCGTTGGTGGTGGCGGCCGATGTGGAAATATTGGAAGATGGCTGTGGTTGTTGTCCGCCACTCAAGTTATCAAAGAATGAGGAACACGTATTGTCCTGCAAAGGAGCGGGGGCCGATTGATTAAAGTAATTACTGAAACTGTTTGTGGTGGAATTGGAGGCTGAGACTTCAGCTGTTTGTTGGGTGTTGTGATTTTCGAAACCAGTTGGTGGTGGAATCTGTTGTTGGAAATTTGTTTGTTGCTGATTGGAATCAAAGAAGTTGGGTGTTGAAGTACCCTGAATATGGACCTGGGGATTAAAACTTTCAAAACCAATTGGTCCTGGAGCTGTATTCGATTCTGAACCCTGATGTTTTTCGATCTCTTTGATGGATTCTGTAACAGCTGGAATTATACCCTGACTTATGGGCAGAGCTGGAAAAGCCGGGCCTGTTGGATGTTCCGAGGGATATGGTGTTGAGGGTTCTTCTGTGATTATCGGCTCTTCTGCGGGAGCTGAAGGTTCTTTTAATTCACTTTCTGAAGCTGTTGGAAGTTGGCTGTTCGTTGAAGCCCCAAAGAAGTTTTCAGTTTGTTGTGCGACTCCTTGATTTTGTTCGGAGAAAAAATTCGCGCCCGAGTCGACTGTGGTTTGACTTGGTAGGGAGGCAAAGAAATTGAAATCACCTGCACTTTGTCCTGCTGTTGCAGTGGGGGTAAAGAAATTTGCCAAACTTGGAGCTGGTTTTCCCGGCTTATTGGCCGCCTCGGAGGCGTTTGAACCCCGTCGATAGGGATTTGCACCACCAGCTGCTGGTTGGGTAGGTGGTGGAGCTAATGGTGGTGCTGCAACACCTTTATCGGCTGGTTCTAATTGCAGATTTTGCAAAGTTTGTTCCAAAGAATCGGATGGATTTGTAGCTGCGCTTTCAATGACCGGTTCAATGGGTTTAAAGAAATTCTCAGATGATTCCGATTGTTGGCCAAAGAAGTTACCAACTTGATTGGATAATTGTTGTTCCGGTTCAGCGGGGGTTTCTATTTTTTGTTGAGGTTCTTCTGAAACCGGTTCAATGGGTTTAAAGAAATCTGCTTGTGATGATTCTTGCGCCTGTTGGTCTTGGGTCTCAGCTACCGGTTCAATTGGTTTAAAGAAATAATCGGGATTTACAGGTTGTTGTTGCTGTTCGAAGGGTTTACTTTCTTCTGGAACTTTGTTTTCTTCCTCCAGAGGAGCTTGAGAAGTCTGTGGAACAGTTCCGGGATTTTCTTCTTTTTGACTTGTGGGTACCTCTAATTTAGGTTCCACTTGGGCGACTTCTTCAACCTTGTGGCTTACTTCCGGGGTAGGTGGAGCAAATAAGTCAACACTTTGGCCTAGATTAGTTGCAGATTGGGCTGGAGTTGATACTTCTGCCGTGGGTGGGGCAAATAAGTCAACACTTTGAGCCTCGGAACTTGGTACAAATACGTTGGCCACCTGAGTTAATGCTGGGCCAGGGAAACCTTGATTGTAGGGTTGAAAGAGATGCTGAGTTGATGGCTGTGGTGGTACCGAAGTTTGATTAAATGTTTGTGGTCCAGTAGTAAATCCACCTGCTACTCCATACACAGGATTGGGTAGGGTGTGAGCTGGAGCTGTTTCTTGGCTAGTTAATGGATTTTTATAGAGTTTGGTGCCTTTCTGTAAACGATATGATGTGGAACCGGAAGGTGGAGGGGGCAATGCCGATCCTCCAGTTGCTGGTGGGGGTAATGCAGAACTTCCACTTGGAGGAGGTTGTGTTGATGCCCCAGTAGTTGTTGGTGCCGCAAATTGTGATGCTTGAGGAGCTGGAGATGGATCAAAGAATCCTGCAGGTGGTTGGGTAGAAGGAGCGGAACTTGGCTGTAAAGGATTAAAGAAATTTACTGGTGGAACAACTCCTGCTGTGGGTTGTTGAAGTGGATTAAATAAAGTTATTGGTGGCTGCTGGTCAGTGGAAGCTTGACTTGTTGACGATGGTGGTCTCTGTGGAACACCGGCAGAAGATGATGGTGGTAAAGTGGGTGGTTGATTAACAATTGGTCCTTGTAAGGGATTGAAAAATTGCACTGCAGGAGCTTGAGAGAGCTGTTCCTGAGTTGATGCTGATGGTGGTCTCAATGGCACTTGAGCCCCAGTAGATGAAGTTGAGGTTGGTGGTGGGGCCTGCAAAGGATTGAAAAATTGTACAGCAGTTGGTTCGGCTTGCTCAGAAGTAGCTGGAACTTGTGATGTTGAATTATCGGATCGTATGGGAGCTTGATTTGATGGTGGCCTCAAAGGCTGTTGAGTTTCAGCAGGACTAGAGGCTGGTGGCAACGATGGCTGACTAACAGCTGGAACCGATAAGGGATTGAATAATTGCACGGGTGGTGCTGTTGTTTGCCCCTCGGGAATAGGTTGTATAGCCGAATCCGAAGTTGTTGATTGATCAACCTGAGATTGAGGTTGATCTGAAAATGTCTGTGGAACTGCCTCACTGTAGGTATTATAGGGCCTAGAAGATGGCCTTGCTGGACGGGGTGGTTCAGCTGAATTGGTATTTTGTTGGAAGGGATCAAATATTGTTGGTGGAGCTGCTGCTGCCGAGGGATTGAAAAAGTTTACTCCCGCCTGTGTATCAGTCGAAGGGGTGAAAAATGGCACAGAAGAAGCGTGAGGTGGAGGTTGTTGTCCCGGCTGTGAGGGAGGTCTGCTGGTTGAAGCCGTAGAAGTCCCCTGAGTAGGCTGGGAGGCTGTGGCACTTTCCGCTTGCTTGAAGGGATCAAAAATACTTGCTGATGCCGCTGTGGGATTGAAAAAGTTTATTGGACCACTGGGTGGAACGCTTCCTGCCTGTTGGGGATTGAAAAATGCAACAGGCTGGATAGCAGCAGGAGGAGGTTGAATAGCCTGGGTATTCACCGATTCACCTGTTGCTGGTGGAGGTGGTGTATAATTGGCCTGGGGTTCTCCAGAATAGTTGGGAGTTGCAAAATAATTTGTGGCCGGTGGTGGTGGCAAAGGATATCCCACTCCAACCTGTTGTTGTTGCTGCTGCTGATCAAATTGTATGCCAAAATTTCCACCTTGTGGCTGTTGATACTGTTGTTCGTAATTGTTTCCACTTGGGGTCTGCGATCCGGCGTTTGGGTTTATGGTCTGGGTTATGGTACCCGCTGCCGATTGCACTAATCCCGTTATATTTTGTAGAACACCAGCGGGAGCAAGTTGGGTGATTTTCGAAAAGAGTCCACCTTTACGCTCTTCAGATTTACGTTCTTCCGTAGGATATGTGGGAGTTTGACTATAGGGATCCGTTGAGGGAAATGGTGCTGGTGGTATAGCACCTGGTAAAGGTGCTGCAGGTTGAAAGAGTGCTGCTTGAGCGGGTTGTTGTTGCTGTTGATCCGAAAGACCTGGTATGGGAGCGTAAAGTTTTTTCTTTGCCGAAAAACGGAAATTATTTTGTCCCCCTGCGGAGGAGGGTGGTGGTACAGCGGCTGCTGTTGGTGGTGCCTGTGGTATTTCAGCTGGTGTATAGAATTTTGGTGGTTCAGCTGGTGGTATATTTGGATTAGCTGTAGGATCTAGTCCCGAGGCAAAACCATAAGCAGATCCGGTAGATTCAGTCGCAAGTGGAGGAGGGGCATAAAATGGTTGATCAGATGGTGGTTGATTTGTGCCGGAATATTGATATTGTTGTTGCTGCTGTGATGGTGGAAATTGTTGTTGTTGTTGCTGCTGCGTATAGTTCGGTTGTATATCTAATTGTGGCACATTGGAATTTCCATTTGGATCTGCGGTTGACGTTTCATAACCTGGTGTAGTCTCACGACTTGATATTCCCGTTATACGTTTCGAAAACGATGAGAACACATTCGATGCTACCGATGGTAGGGCGGAAAACGATGAAGCTGCTTGACTTAAAATTGAATCACTTGTCGTTGATTGCTGTTCCCATAGAGGATTTGCATTAGCATCGGCGGTTGTGCTCTCTTCGTTGGATGCGTTCAAATTGATTTCATCAAGATTTTCCGTATCCAATGATGATGAGCCGACAGTTACCAATGATTTGGGTTCTGAAAGGTGGAGAAGAATAAGAAGAAAAGAAAATTAAATAAAAATTAATATGGAAAATGTCAAATTAAAAGGGTTGTCGAAGATAAAAAAATAAATAAAAAGTCCATCTAAGGTCCAAAGCTGAAATTCGATTCGAGTAGATGTGTTCAAAACTTTCAGTTCGATTGGTAAAAATTGAGTGGTAAATAATGTTATTGGTGGGCTGCTGGTCAGTGGAAGCTTGACTTGTTGATGATGGTGGTCTCTGTGGAACACCGGCAGAAGATGATAGTGGTAAAGCGGGTGTTTGATTAACAATTGGTCCTTGTAGAGGGTTGAAAAATTGTACTGCAGAACGTTGAGAGACCTGTTACAGAAGTGGTGCTGATGATGGTCTCAAGAGTTCTTGAGCTCCAAACGATTTTGGAGGTGCTTGATTGCCTTCCAAGGTAACCTGTAAGGGATTGAAGAATTGAACTGGAGCAGACATGGCAGACGATAGCGGCTGGAAGACCTGATCTGAAGTTTGTGGATCTTGATTTGAAGATGTTGTGGAACTCCAATAGGAGCTTGGAAAGGATTTGAGTGGTTAAATATCTCCAATTAGATCTATAATCTATTGGACACAGTCGGATGAAGAAAGCTTCTGAAGAAAATATTAAACATGGAGGAGGTTAAGTACGTACAATTAAGAAATTTGATGAAATTGATTATGAAACAAGGGAGGGAAACAAAATAATTTCCATTCTGACGAATTGATCACGGTTTGAATGTGCAGAAGAATATTGTCTATTAAGATCCAGAAGTTAGGGGAATCCGAGAGAAATCCGGCTAATTTGGATCGAATTTCGGATAATTATCTACAACTGGGAAACCTATTGGAAACTGACGGTAGTAGTAAATTCATTTAAAACTCTCACAGGCTGGGAGCGCCAGGTACCTCTAAAAATAATCCGAAGGATGCATGGGGGTGAGTAAAAAATTGGAAATTGTTGGAAGCAATACCAAATTGGAACCGGTGTTATTTTTAGGCTTCTAACTGCCTCACCTATAGGTATTATAGGGTCTAGATTATGGCCTTGCTGGACAGGGTGGTTCAGTAGAATTGGTATTTTGTTGAAAGGGATCAAATATGGTAGGTGGAGATGCTGCCGACGGATTGAAAAGGTTTACTTCCGCCTGGGTATCAGTCGAAGGCTTTGAGAGAGGTGTACCGAAGAAGCGTCCTAAGTTGGTTGAGAGGTTGTGGTTGCTTTAAGGGATCAAAAATACTTGGTGGTGCCGAAGTGGGATTGAAAAAGTTTGATGGATAACTGGGTGGAACTAATTTATTTAAACATTTTTGGACTAATCGATATTTTTTTGAAGTTGCTTTTGATGAGATGATCTCGATATGAAATCATTCGATTTTGAGGTTGGTAGATCTTGAACCTTTTTTAAATAGGATTTAATAGACCATATTCAAATTGTCCGATTTTGTTAATAGGCCAGCTAAAACATAATATTTGGAACTCATCTCCTTTGAGTCCTTCAGAAGCTATTGAATTTGATGTTGAAATATAAAAATACGGATATATTCACGCAAAAGTCGTTCTACTTGAGTACAATTTTTTGGAATATCCCTTAAAATTATTTTCCCTCTATAATATCTACGTTGTTTTCTTGAAGGCCTGTCAATGCTATGTTTCCTAGACAAGTTCAAGAAAAATTACAAAAATGTTGTTTTCTTTCGCAAAAGGTTAATGTATTCAAATTTTATTTGGTTTGTGGTTTTCTTAACTACAACTTGTCAATATTTTTCAAGTCTAGTGTATTCCATTGCGGATGATATTGTTGGTGTTGGTGTGTAATTCTATCTCCGGGATAGAACAAAAATTATACACAATGTAATTATCTCAAACAATAACAGCAACAACAATAATTTAAATATTAAACAAAAATGTCTTGACTTGAGTGGAATATGAACAGCTGCAAGTTGAATATTTAATTAAAATACAATTTGAAATATGAAAGGTGATTGGAAACAATAAAAATGTTACTTTTTATTGTGTGTGGGAGGAAATTAAAAAAAAAACTTATTTCAATATAAGTCTTTCTATAGAAAATGATATTGCTGGTACAGAAAAGCATATAACTTAGTTCTTCTATAGAAAAGGCATTAATTAAGCATTCTACAGACCGAAGGCTTTCATTATATCGTTTTATATCGGTAACAGTGAGATCTGTCTGTAGAAATCACGATAGAGCTCATAATATTTAAGATAGACATTTGAACTTGACTGAAAAAAATTAACTAAATGTTATCAGTATCGGTCCATAGTTTCCGCATAAGTTTTTAAGTGATTATACTCTTACGAGTCGAGCTTGATGATCTAAGTTTTGCAATGAGAGGAAAGCCAGGAGAAGAACCTACGTACCCACCATTATGCGACGCGTTTCGCCGTTGGTTAAGCGGCTCATCAGGCATATTGGGTAATGTGGCTTTACAAAGGTCGTGCGTTGATAGCTTGTATTTATTCCGCCCTGATGCGAAACCTGCATATGTGAATTAAATTCAAATTTGTCAAAGTTCGACATTTGTCTTCATTCTAGGAACAGTCCTTTTCAAATCACATAAGGTTATTGCATAATTTTCATTAATTTGATGTTTTCTTTTTTTCAAATATCGATCGATCTTTGCATATAGGCCCCATATAAAGGGCATGTATTGGAACATGCAAATTGTAGATCACCCTTTTTTCTTGATGTGCGGGAATAAAATAAAGTCATTGGGTGCCAAGTTAATGCTATACGGCGGATAGAGATCACAATATCCAAGTTGGAGCAGGTTGTTTATACCCTTCACCGCACTGTGGTATTTGGTAATATGTCTTTGTGTATATGTTTGTGCATGCAAAAGAAAAGGAGGTATACCTTTTGAGAATATGTATAGAATGTCCGTCCATTTGTTGGTGTTAAAATGCAAACAAAGTACAGGTCGCATTTATAATCCTATTTGGATGAAATTTGGAACATTTCATGTGTTTGGCCCAGGGCCTTTGACGAAAATCGGTTAAGATTTAGATATAGCTCCCGAGTTATGTAAATAGGGCATCGAAGCCCCTAAATTTCTTTCAATTTGCATTTGTCACAGCGCGGATCGGATTTTAACGAAACATTGTACAATCGATTATCTTTACCAAGCCTAGATCAAGTAGAAAGATGAGACACATTTGTCCACTCCTTCTGGAACCTCTCCCACAGAGGGTCAACATTTTCAATATTTATAAATATAATATCAGGCGATTGGAAGGTTCGATTTAAACCCAATTTTGCACAAACTATTCTATTAACCAAACCTAGATCAAGTTTGAAGATGGGTTTTATCGGTCCACTCCTTTTGCTACCTCCCCCAAAAAGGATCAACATTTTAATATTTATGAATCCAATATTTGGCGAATGGAATGTCCGATTTGGACCAAATTTTGCACAACCTATTATCTTTACCAAGTCCAGATCAAGCTTGAAGATGGGACCCATTAGTCCACTCCTTGTGGTAGCTCCTCCTCAAATGATCAAAATTTTCAATATTCATAAATCCAATATCAGGGGAATGGAATGTCCGATTTGAACTAAGCCCAGATCAAGTTTGAAGATGAGACCTATTGGTCCACTATTTCTGGTAAAGGGTCAAAATTTTCAATATTTATAAATTCAATATAGGACGAATGGAATGTCCGATTTAAACCAAACATTTCACAATCTGTTATCTGTAACAAGTCTAGATCAAGCCCACCCCTTCTGGTATTTCAACTCCTTCTGGTATTTCTCACACAAATTGTAAACTTCCTCCGCAAGGGTATATATCTTTCGGTCACACCGACTGACATTTTTTACTTGTTTCTTTCGATTCGGCTGGTTATAGTACATATTAGCAGAGATGGACTTATGATGGTTTATATCAGAAGGAGCATCACTTGTCATTGCCCAAAGTTGTGAAGGGTATCATATAGTCGACCCCATCCGACTTTTGAACATTCCTTATTGGTTAGTTTTGCAAATCAAAATATTCGGTCCAATAGAAAGCTCTGTAATTTGGCATTCAGGATTTTTGGAGGATGATGTCATACGTCATGCTGAAAATTATCAACAATAGTCTATGTTTTGACATAGCTCTCATATAACGGTATAGCCCCCAATATGCCTTTAATTTAGCATTCCGGGCTTGTTTTTGCAGAAAATGGTAAAAAATAGGTCCATGTTTTGACATTGCCCCCATCAATATTTTAGAAGCATTTCGGATTCCTGAAGCCCGAGCTTCAATTTTGTCCAACCAAACAAGTTACTATAATTTAGCAGTATGAAGCGGTTTAATTTCTGGGACCTTGGAGGACAAACAACTTTTTCGCAGAACATTTCAAAATAAGACTCTGCTTATACGTAGGCCCATACAAAGGTCAGACACCATTTTTGATAGGTTCAAGATCTTAGCCCAATTTTCCAACCTGATTTTATTTAGTTTGGAATTTATTTTTCTCCTGACAGACAATATCCCTCATGTTTTTAATGTTTTGTTTGGAAAGTAAGGATGTTTTTTTTGTAGCTAGAGCCTTCTTCTTAACACAGTTGAAATTATTATTTAATATTGAAATATATTTATCCCATAAATCAATCTATAATTTATTACCGTTAAGCAACTTCATATAATTTTTTTCTATATGGGTTTGTCACGACACGATAGTTTCATTTTTTTGCAATAAAAAATCCATATATTAATTTTCATAATATTGCAATAATTTTTAATTTACAGTTTTTTTCTTCGACATGGATTCGTGAAGAGATCCTCGCGTGCATAACTAATGAACGACATAAATTTTACGATATGGTTGAGAGGTCTGAATCAATCAATTCGAATGAAGAACATGACCGAACTCCATAAAATATCGAAATTTAATAGTTACCCTTAAAGGTGATAATATTTTGTAAGAAGTCGTTGTACCCAATGAGGATCCAGAATATTAAATTACAAAATAGGGCATGCCTTTTAAAAATTCTATACAGGACCTCGAGTTCTTAGTAAATTAAGAAAAAACCATCAAGGAAAGCAGTAAAGTCGGACGGGGCCGACAATATGATACCCTTCACCAGTTTGGGTATATTCAACAGATGAATCCTAACAGACGTCGCATTTTTGAAGGACCAGTAAAATGAAATAGGATGAACAAACATGTCATTATGTAACCTATACCAAATTTTTCATTTGGTCAGATATATAGTTGCTTCTTGCAACGGGACAAAATTATGTAAATTCATTTAAAGCAAATAACAATTATTTGGATAAATATCTGATCAACATGAGGAGGAATATATATATATATATATACAAGTTTTAACGAAATCTAAACAGATTTCATCGAAACTTGTCACAGGTTAGGTTATACTAATTTCAGTATGTTTTGTGCATATCGGCCGCCTTAAAATCGGGAGAAAATATATATGGTAGCTCCATCCATATTTGAGCCGATTTCAACAAAACTTTCCACATGCTAGGTTATATTAATTTCAGTACGTTGTGCAAAATGTTGTGTCAATAGGCCTAACATTGGGTCTTTGGTGTACCATTTATTAAAATCGTACGAAACTATAAATGGGAGCTATATCTAAATCGGAACCGATTCCTACAAAACTTGACAAACGTTAGGCAATACTAAATTCAGTACGTTGTGTAAAATTTGGCAGCAAACGGCCTTTTGTCTATCTTTTACTTAAAATCGGACGAAACTATATATAGGAGCTATATCTAACCAATTTTCAGGAATTATCGAAAGATAAATAGGGACGTGTACCAAAGTCTTACACACATCATTCTAGACCTAATTCATTACGCTATGTCAAATTTTGTGCAAATCGAAAGATATATAGGGACTTTGAAACGGACGGACGAAAATATATATAGGAGCTATATCTAAATATGTACCGATTTTCTCGAAACTTGGCACACATCATTCTGGACCTAGTTCCGTACTCTGTGTCAAATTTCGTGTAAATCGAAAGATATATAGGGACTTTGGTGCACCATTTACATAAAATCGGACGAAAATATATATGGGAGCTATATCTAAATCTGGACCGATTTTCAGGAAACTTAACACACATCATGCTAGACCTAATTCACTGCGCTATGCCAAATTTTGTGCAAATCGATAGATATATAGGGAATTTGGTACACGATTTACATAAAATCGGACGAAAATATATATGGGAGCTATATCTAAATCTGAACCGATTTTTCCCAATTTCAATATGGTTCGTCCTTGGACCGAATAAGTGACATATGCCAAATTTCATCCAATTCGGATCATAAATGCGATCTGTACTTTTTTTACAATTTAACATCGACAGACAGACGGACATGCATAAATCGACTCAGAAAGTGATTATATGTATATCCTCAAATGGAGCCATGTGTCTATCTCGTTTCCTTTTGCCTGTTTCAAATATATGCACAAAGACATAATACCCTGTACCACAGTGTGGTGAAGGGTATAAAAAATAATTAACCTATTACCCTTATATTTATAAACAAAACCTTAGTACTTCTGCGATGTTATATTTAGATATTAATATGTAAATATGATTCCTAGTATTCTTATAATATCCAATATAAAGAAAATGTAAACTAAATGAATTTCCAACGTAAAAACCAATATTACATTTAATAGCAAAAAAATAGCTGCAGCAACAACAACAATATAAATAATTAATTAAATGGATTTTAAATGCAAATTTAATGGAGATGTAGCAGCAGCGGTCACAGAGCGCGTCAGAAGTCCATAAATTTTTTAAATGACCGTTGCAGTTACTATTCAGTTTTGTTGTTGTTGTTTTGGTTTTGCTCACTTTTATAGTTCCTTATCATCATCGGCATCTGTAGACAAATTGGCAACAAATCAATTCTGATCGCATGCAATGTATTAGTGTTATAAGTTGAGCTATTAAAAATAATAAAAAAACATATCAATTAAAGTTAACTTAATTGAGGAGGAGGGAAGGGGGAAAGAAATGGGTGTTTTCTTAAAAATGGTATACTTGAGTTTTATAAATTAAAAAAAAAAACATTCTAAAAGTTCTCTATATACAGAAAACGGGTGTTCTATACGCAGAATATATTTAGGTCATCTTTACCATACTTCGATTTGTCGTAATTAATTTTATACGTTTTTTCAAACGATCAAAATAATTGTTAAATCACTTTGTTGTTTTGACATATCGCTCATTTGCTGCAAGACCGATATAAATCAAAAATCGTAATTTTTGAGGTAATAATGCAGAATTATAGGGAACAATTCGGACTTCATATTGTGTAAAAAATTCAGATGATTACATCATACACACTCTAATGGAGTAGCTGTAGAAGTTCCTCTGTCCCACATAAAGTGTGAGTAAATTGACAACTTAAATCGCATTTTCTGCAAAATCGATTTTTTTGATTTATGTCGGTCTTGCACAAATGAGCAATATCTTTCATATTACGGCTAGCGCCCAAAATGGTTTTAATTTGGCATTCCCGTCTTGTTGTTACAGAAAATGTTAAATAGAGGTCCAATAGTTTGACATTGCCCCCATATATATAATAGTCCCGGTCCCATTTTCGTTCCTTTCAACATTTTAACTGAATTCTCAAACCAATGTGGCTGCTGTATAGCTTCATGGTTCTTGAGGGCTGAGAAAAAATTGCCAATCTATTTCGATATTCATTGACATAGCCCTCATATAACTCGAATTTGCCCACAGAAGTGGTTGCAATTTTTCATTTCGCGTTCTTAGGGTGTAAAAAACATTTTTGCAGAATATTTTCGATACAGACCCATATTTTGACATAGCCCTTATATAAATGTTCCGCCGTTCCACTTTATTATCGATATTTGTTGGTTTTTTAATCGAATTCCCTGAATATCCACCATACAAGAGATCTTCGTTATTTTTGTATGTTGAAGTTTGGAGCCCAGAGAGTATATAAAGATCGGCACGGTAGAACTTATCAACCTATTTACTTGTTTCAAAAATTCTTTGCTACAATCCACACAAGCCTTGCTGGGATCGATTGGATTGGAGTTTGGCCAGCAATTAACATTAATTTTACATTTTGGATTCTCATTGGGTAAAAAAATAAATCCCTCTACAAACAAATTAAAATTTGCCCATGTTCGGCATAGTCCTGATATAAGTGAACCACTCTTTGTGCAGATATTCAACCTTATTGGTTCATATATGGTGTTTTTAGGTCTCATTGAGGCACCATAAGGATATGACCGACGGGTCCTTCTTTCGAACTTAATCTAGGCCTGATGAAGATAATAGGTTATGCAATGTTTGGTTCAAATCGGAAATTTCTTTCGCATAATATTGAATTTAAAAATATGACCAGGTGAAGGTGCCAGAAGGAGTGGACCAATGGATCCCATCTTCGGACTTAATCTAGGCTTGGTATAGATGATATATTGTACAGAGTTTGGTTCAAATCGGATATAAGATTCGCCTTATATTGAATTTATAAAAAAAATAAAGTTTTGACCATTTGTAAAAGAAGTGGACAAATGGGTTCCATCTTCGGACTTGATCTAGGCTTGGTAGTGATAATTGGTTGTACAAAGTTTGGTTAAAATCGTATAGTCGGTTCACATGATATTATTACATTAATGTTCAGCAATATTTTAACCCTTTGTGGGGGAGGTACCAGAAGGAGTGATCGATATTCCCCATCTTAGAACTTAAACTAAGTTTGGAAGAAATATTAAAGTTTGGATGAAATTGGCTGGCGAGCACCAGCCAAATTTTTGAAACAGATGTGGTCCAAAGAAAGATGGGTTCTAAAATTACTAACATGGGCATAAATTGACACAGACCCCATACAATGGTACTCACAAACTTTGACATTTTGCAGATTTCAGACATGCGTTCTCAAAGAAATAATCGTCTCTAATTTCATATTTTGGGATTTTATTGCATGGGAAAGTCTTCCAACCAATAATAATAAATGTCGTTCGATTTCTTTGGTAAATCCCACATATATAAAGGTCCAGGCTCCTCATAAGTATTTTGATGATCCTGAGTGTATTTTTAACAGATATTTAAAGGGTTGCCCATATTCGACGGACCCATCTGGCAACGCCATAAAAGTCGAGCAAGGCGATCGGCCGAGAGGTCCCCAAGAACATCCCAAAAACGCCGTTCTCAGCAGTTGGGCATGGCTCGGTCCACTTTACAACGGATTATTCGCATTGATTTGCATATGTTCCCGTACAAAATTCAATTGACGCAAAGAATGTTGCCCGCGGACAAGCCTCGTCGATTGGAATGGGCCCAAAGAGTCATCGAAATGGCCGAAGATGACGAGCAATTTTGGAACAAAATTATCATGTTCGATGAATCCCATTTCATATTGAAGGAGATTCAAGAAGTGCCTCTTCATGACGAAAAGGTCACAGTTTGTTGCGGCGTTGGTGCGAAAACGGTCATTGGGCCGTTTTTCTTCCAAAATGAAAATGGCCATGCTGTTAGCATCAATCAGGAGCGTTATCGCGACATGATGACCAATTTTGTGGTGCCAATTATTCGTCGAAAGCATATGAGGCAGTTCTGGTTTCAACAAGACGGCGCTCCACCGTACACAAGTCGCATAACAATCGATTTTCTGAAGAATTTGTTTCCGGGCTGTTTGATGTCGAAAAGTGGTGATTTGGACTGGCCACCGCGTTCGCCCGATTTGACGCCGCCTGACTCCTTCTTGTGGGGATATTTGAAGTCAAAGGTTTATGTTAACAAGCCAAGGACCGTAGAAGAGCTCAAGGACAACATTTGTGAAGAAATAGCCGCTATTCCGGCCAAATGTTGGCAAAAACGATGGAAAATGCAGAAAAAAGGGCACAATACGTCATCAACGTTAGAGGCGGCCAAATTTTTATTTTTTTCTTTGATTAAAAAAAAAAAAACATGGGTCCGTCGAATATGGGCAACCCTGTAGTTTGCTATGGCATAGTCCCCCTATAAAAACCACGATTGACTACAGGTATTTCGAATGCCCACAAGGATGTTTTGACTTATTTCATATTAGACAATTTGAAAATGTTTAGATTTTGGTTTAAATGGTTGTTTTGAAAAATCCAGCAAATTTCGTTAATGTACTTATTTTGAACGTAAGTAATTTTCAAATACATCAAAACCGGATTTTAGGATTTAATTTACATTTATATCTGTTTGGTTTGTTATTTTATTTGTTGTTTATTTATTTTTTTGTATATGGATAACTAATAAATGTCCCCAAAAGAACGTAGCCGGTTTCTGGTTTGGGATAATGAATTTAAAAAATGTACGTGAAAAATGTTATGGTCTCAACAGGCAATTAATTATCGGAATTAACAATCCAAAACGTCAGATAAAATGTATAGGTTTTTAGGCAATAAATATTTGTATTAAATGACAGGTATATTTTTGTTTGGGAAAGACAAGTGAATGAAACATTTGTATTTTGGATAATGGGGGGAAAACAAGTTTGATTATATGCGTAGCATTATTTGTTTTAAAAGTTATCGTATTAATAAATTAAGTTAATTAATTTAAATACAATTATTAAATACTGGATTTTTTAGGCATACACAGATTAGAATGACTAATTTTGTCGTACGATTAATTACCGGGTACATTTGAACTTTTTTTAATATAAATGATGTACAATTTTGAATAATGCAGGTATGTGGATCAAAGGGTAAAAATTATTAATATTTTTCTATGCATATAATTATTATACATTTTAAAGTTATTACCCACGTAGATCAATAACCGTGGTACATTTGTACCCATCCAAAATTAGCGCTGTAATTAACATAAAAATGGGACCAACATGCAGTTTGTTGTCGTAAACTAGTCAATATGGATCTGAGCTAGATGTAGGTACTCAAAATTATATACAAATTAAAAATATATATATTAAAATCCGTTTTTAAGGCAGGGTGCGAAGAATGATTAAAATACGCTCTTTCTCACGAATGCTCGCGGCGAGAATACGAATGCTTTCAATTTATCGCGAATGATAAAGTTACAATGAATGAACAAGCATTTGCAATCTCTCGCGAATGTTCTCATTGTACGAAAAATTCACGAAAGATAAAATTTAGCTGCAAGCGTCGTCGATTCATTCGTTCGCAAGCATTTGTTGTTGAAGAACATTCTTTTGAAAAACTCACAAAACAAATGTTTGCGAATGCTCGCGAGCATTGTTTAAAAAGAGACAACAAACAAAAATATCATAAAAAAAGTAAACACACACACACACAACGAATGAATGTGTGTAACAGAAAGTGTGTGAAATAACAAAATGCATGTCCAACAACTATTGAGTTCAGGATGGTTTGTTGTTATTGTTGTTGCTGTTTCGAGCATTCGCGAGAATTTGGGAATGTTTGTTTTCATTCGTGAAAGAATGTCAGAAAGAATTTCAACCATCAAAAGAAACGAACGATCGTTGTTGTGTGCTCTTACTCGTTTGTTATGTGTGTGCGACCATTCTTTGGCGAATGTTCGTTTGGTAAAGAATTTATCGCCATAAATTCATTCGTAAAATGAGCACAAAACGAAAATAATGTATTTTAAATTATTCGCGAGCGAATTTTTAAGGGAATCCGAAAATTCCAACAGCGTTAGAAAGAATTCATATGTGGCTCTCGTATGAACTAGGATTATTGACTTCGCTCAAAAATTAAAAAAAGGCGGACCTTTGCATTTTTTTGGAAATTCACAATTTCTTGACTAAAACTAAGAAAATAAGGAAGATTGGCCGATTGGCTTTATCCTAGTTCATATGAGAAACGTGTAAAAATTTGGAACCGATTGAAGTATTTCCAATTTGAAAGACCATTTTCGGCAATGTTGTCTTCGACTTGATCTTTCTAACACATTCTTGGCCTTCTCCTTCTGCGTGAACCATCAGCTGGTTCGCTTTTATATGCCTTCTGGGCTGGGACATCTTCATCCATTCTCACAACATGACCTAGCCAACGTAGTCGCTGCAGCTCAATACGTCGAATAATGTCGATGTCCGAGATAGCTGGCACAACTCATGGTTTATTCGACGGCGATATTCACCGTCAACGCAATTCGGGCCATAGATCTTTCGGAGAATTTTTTTCTCAAACACTCCAAGAGCTGTCGCTGCAGCTCAATACGTCGAATAATGTCGATGTCCGAGATAGCTGGCACAACTCATGGTTTATTCGACGGCGATATTCACCGTCAACGCAATTCGGGCCATAGATCTTTCGGAGAATTTTTTTCTCAAACACTCCAAGAGCTGCCTCATCTGCTTGCGTAAGTACCCATGCTTCAGATTCGTATAACAGCACGGGTAGTATCAGCGTCTTGTAGCGTGTGAGTTTTGGTCTGGCGGGAGGTGGCCTTGTTTCTAAATTGCTTACTTAGACCATAGTAGCATCGGTTGGCCATCACATTCCTTCTCCGAATTTCGAAACTGATGTCATTCGTTTTATTTATGGCGGTACCAAGGTATATAAAGTCTTTGACTTTCTCGAAGCTGTAGTTCACAAGTTCCACAGTTGGTCCGAGTCTACTGGACGTCTTGCGCGTTGATACCATCAGCTTGGTCTTCTCGCCGTTTGCTGCCATACCCACTTTGGCTTACTTCTTCTCAAATTTGTAAAAACACAGTTTCGAGAAAAATGCGTTAAAATTTTGAGAATCACTCTTGTCATCACTTTATGCTGACACAATAAAGCGGCTATATCTTCAAGAGTTCTTGAGATTTTCCCTTGACATTTTCTAGGGACATTCTTGAATTAGAGTTGATTCGAACGAAATCAAAACATTTTTTGACACCGAGAATGGGGGTGGGTGGGGTCTCTTAAATGATAATCTATCTAAAACAATCATAGTAATTTCGTTATAGTTTTCGAACGTTTTAACCCTTTTTAATTAATTTTTATTTAGGTGTTCCCTAACCCCTCTGCAATTTGTGTAGACCTAGACAACATGAAGTCATCAGGGCGACGAGTAGAAATCAGCAAACTCTTTGGTTTTTCTTTTGTATACAGTGACTAAAACTATTCTAATGTATTTTCAACAAGAGACCGCGTATTTTTTTTTAGGTTTTATAAAAAAAATTAAGATCAACAGCTATTTTTTGAATTAACCCGATAGACGGATAGATATTTCTAAATCAAGTTTAAATTATGTGAAATTTGTTCCATGGACATTTGGTATCTAATTACGATTTATCGATGAAGTTATAAAAAATTAAATATTTACAAAATCCAACATTGAAAAATACATTTCTTGAATTTATATCCTTTTTTATTTTCAGATAAATTGAAAATTGGAAGTCATTCTAAAGCCCTTTGTCGATTTTAGTGACATTTCCCGTTCTTATCTGGGCTAGCAATTTGCAATTAATATTATTATTTTTAAATCGGTATCGCCTGAGAATATGGGTGTGTAGTACGATAATTTAATACTCAACCTGTTATCATTTTGTTTGAATATTGAATTTTAAACTTCATTGATAGTTGTAAAAGTGAATTTGCTGCTTTTTTCTTTTTGTTTTACATTTACGAACACCTGACTTAATTTGTTTCAAAACCGATTAATTATAATACACCGCACTTGTTGTCGTTTGTTTTTAATTTGGTTGTTATAGTTATTGTTTGTTTTGTTTCTTGCTTAATTACAAAATTTAATGTTCAATTAACAAACAAGGGAGATGGAGAGAAAGAAAATAAAGTAAAAAAACCCAAAACAAATGACAAACATTTGTTTAAATAAACGACAGCGCAAAAAAACAAACTTCAAGACAAGATTTATTTAAAAATACACAAAAGAAAGCCCGCCAACAGTTTAACAAATTAATACATATGGGTAATAAATGGTACTAAATTTGGTACAATTTGAATTTTAGACCTAGAATCATGAAATTTGGAGTCAGGATCACTGTGGAGGTGTAAGATTAAAACCGATAGTGTTGGAATCATGAAATATGGATTTAGGATGCCTATGGGGTGTAGATTGGGGTATGTAGGAAGATTTGGAAATTGGTACAACTATGTACTAAATTTGGTACAATTTGAATTGCGGGTGCACCAATAGAGATGAAATCCGGAAACTTGGAATTAGGACGACTGTGGGAGTTTATATTTGGGGTAGGAAGGAGGTTTTGGAAATAAGTACTACTGTGTACTAAATTTGGTACAATTTGAATTGTGGATGAACCTATGGAGTTGAAATCCTGAAACTTAGATTTAGAATCACTATTGGGGTGTAGGATTGGGGTATGTAGAAAGTTTTGGAAATTCGTACTACTGTGTATTAAATTTGGTACAATTTAAATGGTGGGTGAACCAATAGAGTTGGAATCTTGAAACTTGGATTTAGGACCACTTGGATTTAGGACCACTTTTATGGAAATAATGTGTGCTAAATGGAATATTTGGATTTGGGTGAACCTTTGAGCTCGAATCATGACATTTGGTACTAAATGGTACCCAAATTTAATTTATGGTCGATATTAATGTGTGGATTGTTTTTTCTGACATATGTGGTTTTCTTTCTAAATAAAATAATATTATAATACATGTTTAAATATTTCCAAATTCACTAACGAAGTAGCGGGCATATGCTAGTAAATCATATAATTTGTTTACTTTCGAAATACTGTGCCAGAAGCTTTATAAAATTAATTTGATTTTGTAACACTTGACATAACTAAAATAATATTCGCTTTTTTTTTGTTGGCGGCTAATATTGAAATTTTATTATGACTCATAAAATTATGGATGCAATAGTTTCACCTTGTTTTTGTCATTGCTGTTTTTTTAATCTATTTATATGATGGGGTGGGGTAGTTGAGGTGTGAATTTTAACATCTTTCGCTAATTTGGTGTCACTTATTTGCGAAATTATACGCAGTTTTCCAGGAAACTCCTAAACAACAAATGGGTTAAGTGCTATATAAATTGGTAATTTGAGTCAAATATATACAAAATATGTATTAAAAAGTTATAGAAAAAAAAATTTCTATAACTTTTTAATTTTTATTTTCCATTCGGTAAATATTTACGAAAATTAAAAAACATTTTAAAATCAACGCCTGTCGAAGGACCAAAAAATGTTTCATTTTAAAATCAAAGCCTGTCGAAGGACCAACAAATTTTTCATTTTAAAATCTACGCCTGTCGAAGGACCAAAAAATGTTTCATTTTAAAATCTACGCCTGTCGAAGGACCAAAAAATGTTTCATTTTAATATCTACGCCTGTCGAAGGACTAAAAAATGTTTCATTTTAAAATCTACGCCTGCCGAAGGACCAAAAAATGTTCCATTTTAAAATCTACGCCTGTCAAAGGACCAAAAAATGTTTCATTTTGATATATACGCCTGTCGAAGGAGAAAAAAATGTTTTATTTTAAAATCTACGCCTCTCGAAGGAGAAAAAATGTTTCATTTCCAAATCTACACCTGTCGAAGGAAAAAAAATGTACCTGTCGAAGGACCAAAAAATGTTTCATTTAAAAATCTACGCCTGTCGAAGGACCAACAAATGTTTCATTTTAAAATCTACGCCTGTCAAAGGACCAAAAAAGGTTTTATTTAAAAATCAACGTCTGTCGAAGGTCCAAAAAATGTCTCATTTTAAAATCTACGCCTGTCGAAGGACCAAAAAATGTTTCATTATAAAATCTACGCCTGTCGAAGGACCAAAAAATGTTTCATTTTAAAATCTACGCCTGTCGAAAAACCAAAAAATTCTTCATTTTAAAATCTACACCTGTCGAAGGACCAAAAAATGTTTCATTTTAAAATCTACGCCTGTCGAAGGACCACAACATGTTTCATTTTAAAATCTATGCATGTCGAAGGACCAAAAAATGTTTCATTTTAAAATCTACGCCTGTCGAAGGACCAAAAAATGTTTCATTTTAAAATCTACACCTGTCGAAGGACCAAAAAATGTTTCATTTTAAAATCTACGCCTGTCGAAGGACCACAACATGTTTCATTTCAAAATCTACGCCTGTCGAAGAACCAAAAAATGTTTCATTTCAAAATCTACGCCTGTCGAAGAACCAAAAAATGTTTCATTTTAAAATCTACGCCTGTCGAAGGACCAAAAAATGTTTAATTTTAAAATCTACGCCTGTCGAAGGACCACCAAATGTTTCATTTTAAAATCTACGCCTGTCGAAGGACCAAAAAAATATTTTAGTTGAAAGTCTACGTGTGTGGAAGGAGCAAAAAAGTATTTTTTTTAATCTACGCCTATCGAAGGACCCAAATGCCCTCTCCTCACACAATGCTCAACATTTTGCAGAAAAAGAATTTACTATATAATGCGAGCAAATTAAACCATTTTAAATATTATTAATCAATCTTTTATAATATTTGAAGGAGTGAAGTGATCGATCTCATCGATCCATTAATTCAAATTTATCTCATTTGAATCGAACAGAATTTTAAATTTTATCCAAAATTTGCATATAATAAGTCCGAAAATGAGATCCATGGGAAATTTGTAAATTCATTGACTTGTGAATATTTTCGATGCTGGGATTAATTGATTGATTTCTTCATCTGGTAAAAGATTTTAAATGTAAATATTTTCAAAATTGCATATAAAGTTAATGTCAGTATCCCATTCAATCCGTTACATGCACATTGTAATATTTATACAGCTTTCGGATATATAGGTCCATAACTCTGAAACCAACACCAAAATCAGGTATAGGGTATACTACATACGATATGTCATCGGCGGAGGGTATATATCTGTCGGCAACACCGATTAAGACTTTAATTATAACTTTATCTATTTTTTAAACGAATTTGTTAAGAAAAAATCAAATAAAAAACTTTTTTCCTGCGACCTATCTACGGTGCAGTCAACTTTAGTCGAACTATATTTTGTCAAAATATATTAACCTATGAATAAACCACTTAAATTTTCCACTATTTATGTGGATTTCAAGTTCAACACTATGGTCCCTTCTAGAGCCCAGTAAATTTATTTATTTGGAGTCAAACATTTTTGGACTAATGTTATCGTTCCTAAATGATTTTTATTTATTTAAAAGATAATTAAATTGATACTGAATTTCGAAAACAAATTCTCACTGCTGCCAATTACGTAGTTTCATTAATTTTTTGTTGTTGTCGATGTTCTACGATAATTGTTTGCGTCAATAGGAAGTTTTCGCTACGTTTTTTTATTTAAATAGCCGCTTATTTTGAATCGGCATGGATAGATCGTACGCAGTTTGATGGAATCAATCTAAATGACTGTCTTGCTGACTAGCTGGCCACCTGAATGACTTGGGTTAATGTGTTGCTGATTAGGAAGCTGTTGTCTTGCTCCAGACGTGCCATGAATCGATAATTTCCACCCAATTGGGAATGGTTTCCCCAACACAAATTGCCAGCATTGCGTCTTTCTTTCATTAATAAATATTCAATTATGGTGTTTGGAGTGTTCTTTTTTTTGTAGATGTTCGTGTTGTTGTTGTTGTAGAATTTTATTTTTATTTATATTGACGGACTGTCCATTTATGATCTATTTTATGGGTTCTCTACTAGTTTTGTCAACACCACATAGAAGGAAGTGGTCTAATGTTTGGTTTGGTAATTTTTGTTGTTATTTATGACACATCTGGAGGGATCTCCCTCGGTCGATGGGCTTAGAACAGATGTCAGCAAACTTTGACAAGGTTGTTGGACAAATATGTTGTCGTCGCCATATTTGTCGCTGTCGTTGACACGTATTTCGTATTTGGTAGCTCTGACATTTTTTTTGTTATGAAAAATGTCACATAAAGAGACGTCAAAAGGCAATGCACTTTGTGGCGCTGGTCGGGGTGGGGTGATTGGACTGATCGATGATCGAGAAACTTTGAATGTTTGGAATTGAATTACTGGGATATGGAATTTAAAATGCAGAAATAATTTCATATATATGCAAAGTATGTTAAGGTTGAAAGAACTTTGGTATGAAATTTGTTATGAATCTAATTAAAGAGGACCTGAGATATATTTGCTCTGTAATCAAAAGGGCAATTTTAAATTTTCACAAGTAAGTTATTAAAAAAATACGGTTATGAAAGGGCCAACAAATGTTTTAGTTAAAAATCTACGCCTATCGAAGGACTAAAAAATGTTTTAGTTAAAAATCTACGGTTATGAAAAGACCAACAAATGTTTTAGTTAAAAATCAACGCCTATCGAAGGACCAAAAAAAGTTTTAGTTAAAAATCGACGCCTATCGAAGGACCAAAAAATGTTTTAGTTAAAAATCTACGCCTAACGAAGGACCATAAAATGTTTTAGTTATAAATCTACGCTTATCGAAGGACCAAAAAATGTTTTAGTTAAAAATCTATGCCTAACAAAGGACCAAAAAATGTTTTAGTTAAAAATCTACGCATAACGAAGGACCAAAAAATGTTTTAGTTAAAAATCTACGCATAACGAAGGACCAAAAAAGGTTTTAGTTACAAATCCTCGCCTGTCGTAGGACCAAAAAATGTTTTATTTAAGAATCTACGCCTGTCGAAGGACCAAGAAATGTTTTATTTAAAAATCTACGCCTATCGAAGGACCAAAAAAGGTTTAAGTTACAAATCCTCGCCTGTCGTAGGACCAAAAAATGTTTTATTTAAGAATCTACGCCTGTCGAAGGACCAAGAAATGTTTTATTTAAAAATCTACGCCTATCGAAGGACCAACAATTATTCTAATATATCATTTTCGCCAGTCGAAGGACCAAGAAATGTTTTATTTAAGAATCTACGCATGTCGAAGGACCAAGAAAAGTTTTATTTAAAAATCTACGCCTATCGAAGAACCAAAAAATATTTTAGTTAAAAATCCTCGCCTGTTGTACGATCAAGAAATGTTTCATTTAAAAATCAACGCCTGTCGTAGGACCAAAAAAATATTTCATTTAAAAATCTACGCCTGTCGAAGGACCAACAATTATTCTAATAGATAATTTTCACCAGTCGAAGGACCAAAATGTTTTATTTAGGAATCTACGCCATTCGAAGAACCACCAAATGTTTTATTTAAAAATCTACGCCTGTCGAAGAACCACCAAATGATTTATTTAAGAATCTACACCTGTCGAAGAACCACCAAATGTTTTATTTAAAAATCTACCCCTGTCGAAGGACCAACAAATATTTCATTTAAAAATTTACGCCTGTCGAAGAACCACCAAATGTTGCATTTAAAAATCTACGCCTGTCGAAGGACCAAGAATTTTTATTTAAAAATCTACGCCTGTCGCAGGACCGATAAATGATTAATTAAAAAATCTACGAGAAAAAAGGTTTTATTTAAGAAGCTACGTCGGTCGAAGGCCTAAAATATATTTCATTTAAACATCTACGCCTATCGAAAGACCAACAATTTTCTAATAGATAAACTTCGTCAGTCGAAGGACCAAAAATATATAATTTAAAAATCTACGATTGTCGAAGCCCCGAAAAAAGGGTTATTAGGAAATACTATGCTTTCGAAGGACCAAAAAATATTTTATTTAAAAATCTACGCCTGTCGAAGGACCAAAAATGTTTTATTTAAAAAGCTACGACGGTCGAAGGCGTAAAAAATATTTCATTTAAAAATCTACGCCTGTCGAAGGACCAAAAAAGGGTTATTAAGAAAGACTATGCCTGTCGAAGGGCCAAAAAAGGGTTGTTAAGAAAGACTATGCCTGTCGAAGGACCAAAAAATATTTCATTTAAAAAACTTCGCTAGCTGAACATATATTTTTACCAATATTGGTCGTAGATTCGTGTCATACTTTGGTTGCTATATATTTTGTTGAACAAACATTTGTTTCGATTGCCTATTCGGGATTATCTTAATAGCCAAACCATGACATCATTATTGTTGCCGTTTTTTGTTTGTTTGCTTACTATTCTAGAGGGGCTAAAAATGAGTTTTCTAATGTTTGGGAATAATTTGCGGTTTTCTACAAAAACAAAAAGAAACAAATAATTTTCGGTGACCACATTCGCATAACTAATTGTGAAGTGTGAAATCAATAGACAGCTGGGCGAGGAAAGATTAGGAAAAAGTGTCATCATTTACATAATGTTCTCAATGTTGTTTTTAAACTTCGCTGATGGTGATTCAGATAAAAATCCCCATCGACATGAAGACATTTTGACGGCCGGCCATATATTGTATTTTAGTGTGACAGATTAGGTACGTGAGCAAACATTTGCAAAATTTGGATATATTTGTAGGAAACTACTTTAAAGTCATTCTTGAGGTTATTATTCCAATTTTTGTTGAATATTTGGATTTTATAATGTATGACATGTCCCTCTGTGGTTTTTGGGGATAGTAGATTTGGGACCAACTTGATGTTGGGATTTCGATGTGTGAATCACAACTAAAATGTATATTTTATCGTGATACTTTTCTTTAATATTTCCCAAATTGCGCAGTGGAATATTTTGAAGTTTTTTGTAAGTTTTTATAAATATATAAAATTCTGGACGTGGTTTTTATTCTTTTCGGACAAAAGTGGGGAATTTTTTATTTTGCACTACTTCAGTTATTCTTTCTGCGTTCTTATAAATGACTATACTAATAAAGGTTTATATTTTCTGTACACCACACAATTCGGCATTATTGTTCACATCATCTTCAATGCTAATTCGTCACTCGATCTGGTTTTATCTGCTTCAAATTGGATAGCCACCAGCGAACACTTGAACTTCACACAAATCATTTCAATGATGAAAGCTCTTCTGTGTAATAAATCAATATTTTGAAAACGAATTTAAATAAATTGATTTCGATTCAATAATAAGGAGACCAAAAGGCCATCTTATAGAAGACCAGAAAGTCTTCCTATAACAGAATAAAGGTATTCTCATAGAAGACAAAATAATATTTCATTTAAAAATCTACGCCTGTCGAAGGACCAAAAAATATTTCATTTAAAAACCTACGCCTGTCGAAGGACCAAAAAATATTTCATTTAAAAATCAACGCCTATCGAAGGACCAAAAAATGTTTCATTTAAAAATTCTGCGCCTGTCGAAGGACCAAAAAATACTTCATTTTAAAATATTCGCCTGTCGAAGGACCAAAAATATTTCATTTAAAAAAACTACGCTTATCGAAGGACCAAAAAATATTTCATTTAAAAATCTACGGCTGTCGAAGGACCAAAAAATATTTCATTTAAAAATCAACGCCTATCGAAGGACCAAAAAATATTTCATTTAAAAATCTACGGCTGTCGAAGGACCAAAAAATATTTCATTTAAAAATCAACGCCTATCGAAGGACCAAAAAATGTTTCATTTAAAAATTCTGCGCCTGTCGAAGGACCAAAAAATACTTCATTTAAAAATCTTCGCCTGTCGAAGGACCAAAAATATTTCATTTAAAAAAACTACGCTTATCGAAGGACCAAAAAATATTTCATTTAAAAATCTACGGCTGTCGAAGGACCAAAAAATATTTCATTTAAAAATCAACGCCTATCGAAGGACCAAAAAATGTTTCATTTAAAAATTCTGCGCCTGTCGAAGGACCAAAAAATACTTCATTTAAAAATCTTCGCCTGTCGAAGGACCAAAAAATATTTCATTTAAAAAAACTACGCTTATCGAAGGACCAAAAAATATTTCATTTAAAAATCTACGGCTGTCGAAGGACCAAAAAGTATTTCATTTACAAATCTACGCTCGTCGAAGGATTGAAAAGGGTTTTATTTTAAAGTCTGCGCCTGTCGAAGGACCAAAAAAACATTTCATTTAAAAGTCTACGCCTGTCGAAGGACCAAAAAAACATTTCATTTAAAAGTCTACGCCTGTCGAAGGACCAAAAAATATTTCATTTAAAAATCTACGCCTGTCGAAGGACCAAAAAATATTTCATTTTAAAAACTACGCCTGTCGAAGGTCCAAAAATATTTCATTTAAAAATCTACGCCTGTCGAAGGACCAAAAAATGTTTCATTTTAAAAACTACGCCTGCCGAAGGACCAAAAATATTTCATTTAAAAATCAACGCCTGTCGAAGGACCAAAAAATATTTCATTTAAAAATCTACGCCTGACGAAGGACCAAAAATATTTCATTTAAAAATCTACGCTTGTCGAAGGACCAAAAAATATTTCATTTAAAAATTTACGCCTGTCAAAGGACCAAAAATATTTCATTTAAAAATTTACGCCTGTCGAAGGACCAAAAATATTTCATTTAAAAATTTACGCCTGTCGAAGGACCAAAAATATTTCATTTAAAAATTTACGCCTGTCGAAGGACCAAAAATATTTCATTTAAAAATTTACGCCTGTCGAAGGACCAAAAATATTTCATTTAAAAATTTACGCCTGTCGAAGGACCAATATTTCATTTAAAAATAATTCATTTAAACCCTAAGCATGTCGAAGGACCAAAAAATAATTCATTTAAAACCTAAGCATGTCGAAGGACCAAAAATATTTCATTTATAAAACTACGTCTGTCGAAAGACCAAAAAATGTTTCATAATATTTCATTTAAAAATCTACGCCTGTCGAAGGAGCAAAAAATATTTCATTTAAACATCTACGCCTGACGCAAGACCAAAAATATATAATTTAAAAATCTAAGTCTGTCGAAGGACCAAAAAAATATTTCATTTACAAATCTACGCTTGTCGAAGGACCAAAAAATATTTCATTAAAAACAAATATTTAATTTAAACATCTACGCCTGTCGAATGCCCAAAAATTGTTTATTTAAAAATCTGCGCCTGTTTTATTTAATTATCTGCGCCTGTCGAAGGACCAAAAATGTTTTCTTTTAAAATCTACGCCTGTCGAAGGTCCAAACAATGTTTTATTTTAAAATCTACGCTGTGGAAGGACCAAAAAGTATGTTAAGGGAAAATCTTCGACTAAAAGGTCTTCATATAGAAGACCAAAGGCCTTCTTATATAGAAGACCTGAAGGCCTTCTTATATAAGTCCAGAAGACCAGAAGGTCTTCTTAGGAGAAGACCGGAAGGGCTTCTTCTAAAGAATATTTCTATAGAGGACCAAATGCTCTTCTAATGGAAGACCAGAAGGTCTTCATGTAGAGGATCGAAGGGTCTTTATGTAGAAGACTTAAGGAAGTCCTCAAGGATGTTAAGAAGATCTGCTTATATAAGCCTAGAATTTTCTCCTAGTAAAATGAAAGACAGAACCCATTGAACATAAGTTTTGAGTCACGTTTGTAGGACATTAAATGGTACCTACTTTGCGATTATATGTTTTTATATTTTTATAACTTCATTACCGTTGTTTTATGGAGTAATAAAAAAATTATCAAAACGATACTTACATATATGAAAAAGTCATTGCAGCCCACGTAAATAATTAAAGCAAGTTTAATGGTACCAAAAACTGCTAACTTGGCAAAAAGTCAAGAGGCATGATTACTTTTTTGTTGTTGGTTATGAGCCAAAAATTCAAAAAAAAAAAAAAAAAAAAAATGCTGCAGTCTGAAAAAATTAAAACACATTTTTATGTTGAATTGGCATTATGGTGGTGTTGGTGGCTTCTTGAGTGTTGCGTTTTTTTCGTTGGTATTTGACATTAGTTTTCACATCACGTTTCAAGATCGAGGTAACTTCACAGACTATGCAAAAAAATTAAAAAAAAACACACACACACATAACCAAAATAAATAAAACAAAAAAATATGACAATACCAAAAATTAAGTTATTTTATGGAACCACAAAAGAAAAAAAAAAAAAAATCAAAACAAAAATATGAAAAAAAGAAATATCGAAAAATGTCATTTGAAATTTTAAATGAAAAAAATGTGTTTCGCGTGCATCACGTTTTCCGTTAAAGCAACAAGAGAAAAATATGTAGAATGCAAAATATTCGTAAATGCATGTGCATGTATGTGTGTTCACATAAAGAATGATGAAGGCGGTATATATTTGAATGTTTTATTTATTATTATTGTTACTCATTGTTGTTGTTTTTTTAATATTAATTATAAATTGTTAAAATCGAGAAGTTTCAATTATATTGAAGCAAAAAATGTTGAAGAGGTTTGATGGGAAATTTATTGTTTTGAAAAACAAAACATAATTTTTGTTAAAGGTCTTCTTGGAAAGTATGCGATTTATTACCTACAAGACAATATAAATAGTTAGCTATGAATTTATATGGTCTCGAGGGTACTGGGTTTCGAAGTACGATGTCATACAATAATTCCATTATACTAAAGTTGGTCACATTAAATAATAAAAACCATTAAAGATGGTAGCCGGTTCAAAATGTGCAACTCTCGAATATAAGGAAATATTGAATTATTCGCCCTACATGAACTTTGAAAGTCTTATTATAGAAACTTCGGGGGGAGATGCTGCCAAAAAGTTCAAAATACTGAAAGGGAGTGGGTCTTTTTTATGGAGGCAACGTTGAAACATGAATCTATATTGAAAATAGTCAGCAAAAACATTTTTTAGTCTCTAAGTAACCGGAATTTTCGATTAAATCCACTTTACACCAAAACATAGCCTGATATATCCACTTTCTTTACACAATTCCCTAGATGAAGTAGCAATACCTGCATTCTCATTTTAGGCTTTAGCTGGACTTTTAAACCAAAATAGTGTAATTTGACATTTGTTGCTTTTCGTGGATAAAGACACCTTGGAAGGTCTTACAAATAATCTTGGCATCACATTATGTTGGGTATAAAAATCTCGTAATTTGATATTTTGGATTATCTTTGAGTAGGTAATCTCCCTTCCAAAAATTATAAATATTGGCCCACGTTTTCGGTTAGTGCCATTGTTCAATATTTTGTGGGATTTGTGCACGTTTTTCAACCGAATAGTCTTTAATTTGATGTTTCAGGTTCTCATGTAGTCTCAAATCTTCCTACAAAAAATTATCAATTTCGGTTTACGTTTTTTCCATGGATCCCATGTAACGGTGCCAACCCATTTTCGGTATTTTGAAGCCTTTAGCCCCAAAGCACCAATTTATGTAGGTCCACACTGTCAGTATTTTGAAGGTTTTAGTCGCATTTTTCCATCGTAGTGGCTGTTTAAACGGTGAACACACATTTTTGCGCAAAATAAAGGTTCCGACCCATTTTCGAGTGGCTATAATTTGGCATATCGGATTCCTGGCGAATTAAAAAATCCTTTCCTTTTCCAAAAAGCGCGAGTGAATCAAAAACATTCAATTTAATAAATAAAATCCCTTAAACCCGGAAACATTGCTCTGAACATGAGGACTATGCTATGCTATGAAAGTGCCGGACTAATAAGGACATGCCGAAGAAGGATGCGTTTACAAAACATCTGCTAAGTTGTTAATCTAACCATTATTAAATAGCCCTCACAGCTGTGAAGAGCAGGAAATACAGGGAGGAGTAACAACCGATTGGGAAAAAAAACTGAAATCGAAAACGAAGCATGTTGGCTCAATTATTTGACATACAGCCAAAGAAAGTCTGTTGATTTTCTTATGAAGTTCTTTGGAAGGGTTTAAACTGACTGGCATTTCGGTTGACAATATTGCATCAGGGGGTCAATGAACATGGAATATATCTGTAGACGATTTGCTAAAGTCCTCATACCCCCCTACCCATCTTTTTTTTTTTTTTTTTTGAAAAATCCAAATCTAGACTACTAATGAGTTTTTAAAAATTGTAATGGTTATTATAGTCTTTAAAACAATAGCCTAAACTTGTAAGGACCTTTGAATGAATATTCCTGAAAGCATAAACTTTCAGACATCCAAAACGTACTCGCCTAGACTGCAGGGGTCTTAAAAAATTTACGCATATACTTCTAAGGGACTTAAAGATTATTCTAAAAAATCAAAACCTAGACTTCTAAGGGCGTTAAAAAAATTTAGTTTTCGGTCCACTTCATCCCAAAATTTTTAATCTGATCATCACCGAAAATTATAGGCGTTGTCCTTGGCCATACCTGGATCCTCAAGGAAAATTTTAAAGCGATCAGCGCTATATTTCCGCCCTCTACTGTGGTAATGGTTTATTAAATAATATCTATATACGTAAGCAGCTGTAAATATTTAAGTGTAACTAGCACATCCGAGTACATACGACCATATAATTGGTATCAATTTAAAGGGCAACTACTCCTCTTGGATATACTATCAATTTATCTGGTCTATGTCCTTCAGGTGTAAATATATATGTTAAAGAATAAAAATTTTGTCACACACAAAAGTATGGATCCATTTGACCCGCTAAATATTGACTGATCTTTATCAAAACATGCATGCTTATTCTTTGGTCCGATCCCCTTCTCCATGCAAAAATTCGCGATGTTTAGGCCATAATTGCGGCCTCTGGAGCGACCAGAAAATCAGACAAAAATAAAGTTTTTAGTCCAATTCATCCCCTAAATATTAACCAATCTTTTCAAAAAACAATAGGGGTATTCATTGGCCAGAACCCATCCTACATTCAAAATTTCGTCAATATTGGTCCGTAACTGTAGCCTGTATCGTGTTTACGAATTATAATGGACAGACGGACGGACGGTCACACATGTCTAGATCGATTCAGCTGATCGAGATATGACGATCGGTATACTTAAAGGTGGGTCTTGGACCAATATTTCGCGGCGTTACAAACTTTTGGGGCTGCACAAAGCTATAATACACTGACAACATAGTTGTGTAGGGTATAAAAAGTCCACTCCTAGATTGCAAGGGTCTTAAATAATAATCTTAAAGAATCCACGCCTAGATGTAAAGGGTCTCAAGAAATATTCCTAAAATAGCCGAAAGTCTTTTAAAGTATTCTTAAACTCTTAAAAAGCTCTAAAGGTTCATCCAAATCCAAAGTTAATACCTTTTAGTACTCATTAATATAAATTTCCATAACTACTTCTATGGCCACATCCAACTAGTACTTCTTTCGCCCACAACTAACTCGCATCAAATGTAGTACTATTTCAAATACCTCAATTCTACATTCCAACAGTAATTTTAATTCCAAATTTTAGGATTTCAGTTCTATCGGTTTACCAAAAATTAAAATTGCACCAAATTTAGTACCATATACAGTACACATACAATTACGAATTTTCAAAACTACCTACATATCTCAATCCAAAAATGCAGTAGTAATCTTATATGCATATTACAGTGGTCCAGCTCTATTGGTTCAGTCAAATCAATATTGTACCATAATATCATAAATATTATAAGTACAAATTTCCATTACTACCTACATCACACAATCAAATAGAACTCTTTTTTCACAATTGTATTAAATATAGTACCATTCAGTACTTTTCGTACACATAAGAACACATTTCCAAAACTAGGTACATACATTTTCAAATTTTATGATTAAGTACTGTTTAGTAATTTAGTACTGTTTAGTAATTTTCGTACAATTATTAGTACATTTTAGGAATTTTTAGGATTCTCAAATTTTCCAAAACCCTTAGGTACATCTATCCTAAGTTACCCTTATTCCAAATTTAAAAGTTCTAGCTCTGCCGATTCACTCATTCGAAGAAGTCTATATATTTGCATTAAACCTGTAAAATATGCATTTGATATGAACTTCACAGTGTCCGAATTGGTTGAAGCTGTGCATGTCGTAAGCTAGATAAAGTATGATGATTGACCGTATCGAGCCACTATTTCAGTTACCTCCCCACAAGGGATTAACATTTTGAAAAAATTTAAAAACGTTGAAATTGAGTATCCGACTTGGGCTAAACTTAGGATATAACACAATTATTACGAAGTTTTTATCTAGTGTGAATATGGGTCTCTTCCTCATTATATCAAAGGATAAATCCTTTCAATATTGTTACATTTGATGTGATGCGAATTTAGTATCCAATTTGGTTAAAAACTTTGAAATGCACTTGGTTTTAGGTCTGTATGTTCGGTCCAAACCTTCTAGCCATTTGAATGGTTCAAATTTCGAAAATATTGTAAAAATTACGACGGATTCTTTTTAATTGTTCTTTACGATTTTTTAATTGATATTGGTTCCTCATGGTAGATGCTTTATAAAGAATTCGATCTAGCCAAATACTCGTATTTGTTTCAGTTTCAATTAGTCACCCTTCGAAACACTGTTTCAATTTTCGAAACAATTCCACATCAATTTAAATTTTTACAGCCGGCCCGTGAATATTTTGATATTAAAACAAGCTCACATTCGGATAGGGGACTCATTGCCTAACTGGCTGCGTGGTTGGCTGGCTGCCTGCCAAGCTGTCTGTCTGGAATTCGGGTGATTATCGTCATCATTATCGTTACCTTTTTTTTCAACACCAAAATGGATGCCCTCGAAATTAAAGCAGCAACAACAATGCCAAAATATGCCAAATATCAGATCATCGGAGAATGATGCTGCTGCTTGCCTGCCTGCAAATGAGTGTCCGGCAGGTAGTTGAGATGTGAGCTGAAAAAATAACACCACACCAAACAGCAGATGCTTTAAGGTTTTTTTTTTAATTGAATTGATTTCATGTGGTCGGCCGATCGGACAGCCAGCCATCCAGCTTTTTGGAGGCGAAGTTCTTGTTGTTTTTGTGTGGTTATTAAGAAGAAAAAAATATAAAAATTAAACGCGTGTTGAGCACATGCCTGGCACACTTAAGGAATGAAAAGAAAAATAACAAAGATTCCAGAAGTGTAGGGGTGGGGGGTAATGGTGATGCAAAACAAGATTATAATTCTTATTTTAAATTGCCAAAAAAGAGAAAAACAAAAACTAAAAAAATTAAGGAATTTTGAGGACCATATTGGCAATAACAACAACAAAACATGTTTTGGCATTGAACTTTGAAACAAATATTTGTGTAGAGAAAAAAATTGGAATTTTTTTCAAAACAGTAGCCCTCTACAATTTTGAGACATACGCACACAAAATTTATGGCCCCATAAATTTTGTAAAGCAAATTCTCTTCTCACCGTTGTCGATGATCATCATCACTGGCAAGCTGGCCTGAGGGTCAGTCGGACATTTGGCCAAAGCCTCTTCAAAACTTTTCAACAATCCCATCCAATAGTTTATGGCCAAGGAAAGGCAAGAAAAATAAAATCTGACATTGCCTGTTAGTGGTTGTGGCTTTGAATGAATTCAACAAATAAAAACAAAAGACTTAAGACACAAACTTGAAATCACAATACATTGCTTTCTTTTCAAACATTATTTTTTGGATAGTTTTGTTGTGGTGTTTTTTTCTGATTGTTGAACATTGATAAGTGCGGTTGGATACCCTTTAAAAAAAATCATCCACAAACAAAAAATGTTTGTTTGTCAAAATATTTGTGGTGATTACCAGCAAAAAAAAAAAAAAAATGCCAAAGGGGGGTTTTAAATTCAAATTTGAATTTTGTTCGGCATCGGCTGTTCAACACCAATGTAGCTGTTGTCGATGTTGTGTCTGTCTAGCCTTACCCTTTTAAATATGGAGCATTTTTGTGAATAGCTCATCCCTCCCAAGAAACAAACACATAAAAAACACACACACATAACAACAAATAAAGATTTAAGGTTTGAAAGGAAATGAATCATTCCGATCGTTGGATGACGTAAAGAAATATTGTTGTTGCTGTTATTTAGTATTGAACTTATATAACAAACAGCTTTTACCTTTGTTCGGAAGTGTTACCAAAATTTACTATTTTTTTAAATGATTTTTTTATTTTTTTTGTAAATGGGAAATACCCCTTCTTTATAAATGTAACATCAAGACAACACCTAGTTTTTTGCCGAAATCGGTATTAAAGGAAAAGCCGCTGAAAATAGTCATTACAATAATCATAATTATCACCATGGATCGGTATAATCTTATCGTTCGGCTTTTAACCAAACAGAAATGACTTTGACACACCCTGTGTTGTATGCTATTTCAATAGCAAATTTCTACAGTGCATTCGAAGAAAAGGCTTCATAGGGAGTCTTTTTTTTCTGAATTTAAGCAAAACAAAATGAGATAGCTCCTAAATAAATTAAAAGCAGTAAGGAAAGTAATAAAGTCCGACTGAGCCGAGTATATTATACCCTTCACCACTTTGGGTATATTCTACATATGTATCCTAACAGACGACGTGTGTTTGTTATATATCTATATCTGAACCGATTTCAGATATAGATAGACTTAATTCAGTACGCTATACCAAATTTCGTGCAAATCGAAAGATATATAGGGACTTTGGTACACCATTTACCTTAAATCGGACGAAAATATATATGTTAGCTATATCTAAATCTAAACCGATTTTCACGAAACTTACACACATCATTCTAGACCTTATTCATTGCTCTGTTCCAAATTTCGTGCAAATCGAAAGATATATAGGGACTTTAGTTGACTATTTACCTAAAATCGGACGAAGATATATATAGAAGCTATATCTAAATTAATAGGGTTTAATAGAGTTCGTCCTTGGGCCAAAGAAATGAGCTGTGCCAAATTTCATCCAATTCGGATCATAAATGCGACCTGTACTTTGTTTACAATTTAACATGGACAGGCGGACGGACGGACATGCATAATCGACTCTGAAATTGATACTATGCATATTCTCAAAAGGAACCATGGGTCTATCTCGATTATTTTTGCCTGTTACGGACATTCGCACAAAGACATAATACCCTGTACCACAGTGTGGTGAAGGTTTTACAAATATATATAAATGCCGCAAAGTTTGCGAATTATCCTCTTTTTACACAGTGATTTCACTTACGTGCACGTTGATGCAGGTAAAAGATTTAATATATCTGCATTTTTGACTTTCCTGCACAGAAATAATTGCAAATGTTGTTCATGCAGGTAAGTCAAAATTACTCTTTCCCCATGTTGGGCACCAAGGAATCACAATTCGTTCCGAATAATATCAGTTCAATAAAGTAATCTAATATATAGGGAAAATTCTTCCTAGGTTTAGAAATTATTTTATCTATTCAGAAGAAAAAAATACATATTTCCTTATTTTAAATAATTTAATGTTGAGCGCCACTTCTAAAGGCATTCAAATTCAGTGGAATATATTAAATTTGTTCATCTAAAGCTCCATGAAGTCTACATAAATAAATTTGATTGGCATTGAAAGAAATTCACGTTGGGCGCCACATCTATAAGTATTAAAATTCATGAGAAAGGATGAATTTTTATCACGCTGAATATATATTTTTTAAATGTTGGGCGCCACTTATAAATCTAAGTACATTTTTTGTCAACCCTTCGATAAATTCAAAATTCTTTTAATCGATTGGGACCTTAATATGAGTATTAAATTGTTCCCTAGGGAGGATGATAAGCTGGGCTGTAACATTAATATACCGACAATTATGCGGGACCTTTACAGGTGAGCTATAAGAAACATGGACCTATAATGGAAAAAAATTCATTAACGACAAGATGAAACGGCTGAAGCTAGAATTTTGAAACTTTAGGTGAGGGAAAACTCTTAGACCGAAGTTGTCAGATAAGTCTGGGTTTTTGGAAATTCATACTAGAACGGCACAAAAAGTACTAAAAATACTACCATTTGTATTTGGCGAAGCGGTAGAGCTAGAAATCTGAAATTTGGATTGAGGGGCATTGATGGAGTGTAGGGCAGATGTAGGATAGAACTAAAAATTTGAAATTTGGAATGCGAATCAAGGTTGAGAAGTGTCGTTGATACAACGAAATGGTTTTGGAAATGTGTACTCATATTTATGAAAAGTATTATATGATACTATATTTGGTACAATTTGAATTTGGAGGAACAGGTGTATTTGGAATACTGAAATTTGAAATTAACATTCCCATCGGAGTGTAGGAGTGGGATATGTACGTATTTTTAGAAACGTTTTACCTTTGTGTACGAATTTTGTACTTGTCGGTACTAAATGGTACTAAATTTGATAAAATTTGGATTTAGGTGAAGTTTGAATTTAAGATGGAGTGTTGGATTACGGTATGTAGGAAGTTTAAGAAATTCGTACTTTTTTGTACAAAATTGTATAAAATGTGGTACTTTTTAGAACCTCGAAATTCGGAAATATGATTTCCATTGGATTGTTGATGTGGGTACTTATGGAAATTTATATTAACGTGTACAAAATGGTACTGAATTTGGTAAACTTTGGATTTGGGTAAACCGATAGGTCTGGAATCCTGAAATTGGGAATTAAGATTTCAATTGGATTGCATGATATATGTAGTAATGGACATTTTGTACATATGCATACTAAATATGATACAACTTGGATTTAGGTTATCCGATAGAGTAGGAACCCTGAAGTTTGAAATTAGGTGGCACCAATCGAAAATGGAAAATTGTATCTAGGTTGGATTGTGAAAATCGACTACTAGAGTTTTTTGCACATAGATTCTATTGAAAGAGGTATTATTTCACTATAAATAATGTTTTTGGGCATATCACATGAAGATTCCCGTTAACAACGTCGGAAGCCACTAGGATAAGTCCTATAAAATGATTGTAATCTGTTTCATAGATTCAGCTGGAAAATATCTGATACATTTTACACAAGGTAGAAATCACATTTTAAATTATTACACGTTGGGCACCACTTCAATGGAGCTTGAAATTCAAGGGAACGATGAATTGTATTCCAAAAACTCAAACATCTGAGGTCACACGAAATCCGAAGATATCTCATTCTTAAAGTTGGGTGCCACTAATAAAAAATACTGTAGAATCCCTTCGATAAATTCTCAGGACAAACATAATACACTATGGGACGAAATGGAGCTAATATAATGTGGTATGGGTGGTAGGGAATTCCTTACGGGGATGTGTATATTGGCGTGATAAAAATAACCTGATGCAGGTTTTTTTAGATTACATTTCTTCAGATAAATAAAATGAAAAAAATTCCTTGTAAAACACATCCTTGTGCGCATGTTTCGTTCTTATTTTATTGACCATAAACTAAATACGAGAATTTTTTAAAATGTTTTCCAAAAATCTGGTAATAGGATTTAGATAGGGCCCTCAAACACAACACATCGATATTTGGATGTTTTCGTCGCCCTTCTACACTTTTGCCCGAACCTTGCACAGAAAACTATATATCTACGGACACTAATAAATTTCGAATAAATTGTTCTTTATGAAGAACTGTCGGATTAGTTTGAAATATTTACCATAAATATATCTCGTTATGCTAAACACGTTAATACAATAAATTGGCTACAGATCGGGATCGCTAAATTTTTAACCGGATTCTTAGAAAATAAATCCGATTTTTGTTATGGTTTTAATCACACGAATAATATTTCTAACCACATGGAATAAATTGTTAGTGGTATAACAACAAAAGAACTGTTTTGTTTTAAATTTGTCAACGAGTTGAACGATAAACGGTTCTGTTGTTCTAGCCCAGGATTGCGGTATTAGCTTTCGAATTTTTTTCGAAAAGTATTAGTTTTCGTAGATATAGGGTTTCCTGAGAATGGGTCGGGTAAAAAAAAAACAAAAAGTGGTTCAGAACCAGTTGGATTGATGTATGGTATTCGTCATGTAAATTTTATCATGTGAAAACACATTAACTCTGAAGATAGCCTTGTTGGGCGCCATATATTAATGTTGGACGTTACTAACAAAATGCATTTGAAATTGTTGGAATTTCATAAATTCAGAGAAAATAATGTCTGGTATCACATAATGAACTCATGCTTACTGTTTGATAGGACGACACATAAGTCCTGAAGAGCCCTTCTTTCAACATTTTTTGTCACTAAAGTAACACTTTGAGAATTTCTGCTCCATTTCCTAGAGTCAAGTATCAATATCATGTAATCGGTTATGTCCTATGTGATGTATATGATGGACGCCACTACGTGTAATAAATTCAGAGCAAATAATTACAGTCGAAATCGTTAAATACGTTTATAACGAAATATCCATTATAACGACTGTATCCAAAGCCCAGAAAAATGTCCTTTTTTTGATATCGTTTGTAACGACATATCGCTTATAACGATTACTTTCGACAGTCTCTTGGCCGTCGTTATAAGTGATTTCGACTGTATTCCCATAAATAACATAATTAAATCATAATATGTTTTATTTATAATTCTGTCGCGTTGGGCGCCAATTTCGAGGGCATTCAAATGTATATTAGTTGAGCCATAGGAAGAATGTTTGATTACATAGGAAATCTGATGAACTCCATTTGCAGTGTATGCCAAAAACAAACAAAAAAAATATTTTCTTTTTTTGAATAGTGCAAGTTGGGCGCCACCTTTGAGGGGTGTTCAAATTAAGTTGTAGTGAACACTAAATCGACAAAATTTACACAAAGAACGAATATTTTTTTTTTTGAAATGACGCCACATCAACTCTGAAGATAATTTTTAACGTTGGGCGCCATTAAAGCTAGTAATGTAGTAATAAGTCATGTTTTATTTCAGCAGGACAGATATTTGACCCCTAAACACCACATGACCATCGACGAGTATATTTTTATTGCGAAAATGTTTTCTTTCCTAACTACTTTGGCAATATCGCGGGTTATTTAATAGTATTTAAGTAAAAATATGTACGGGAAGTCCATTTCCTTCAAACCCACTGTCAAAAACAACATAACTCAAATACGAAAAAAACCTATTAGTAACAACAAATAACAATGACAAAATTCTTAAACAAATATTGAAAAAATATTTAACAAAAAAATCGATCACTATACGTTAACAATTATTTACATTTACAAATAACATAGAGAGACCGACTGACGAATGGACAGACAGACAAATGAAGTGACAACAAAACCTACAAAAACCCCTGCAAATATTGATGACATTTTAGTGTCGAAACGAAAACGGGCGACGACAAATACTAGACTTCTTTCGGAAACGGCATAGATAATCCTAAAAAGAGTGTTTTTTAAATATTTTGAAATTAAAAAAAATCCTTAATTCCAAAATAAAGCGATCGGTTAAGTGCGGCCAATTTTGTTCCCCATTTTGTTTTTGTGTGAAGACCCACATAAGTGGGTATTGAATTTCGTATATTATTTTTCCAAAACACTATAGAAGACAAATAGATAATCCTTTAAAAATTTAAATATTTTTCCTGATTTCCAAAACAAAGCAAACGATTATTGCCTGCTCATTTTGATTTTTTTATGTGAAGATCCATAAATGGAATATTTAAAATTCATATTGGCATATCGCATTAAATACTCGTTTAATCTGTGAATTTTTTTGTTATTTTTCTTTTGTGCAATTCACAGCGTGAATTTGTAATTTTTATTGATCGAAAAAAAATGAAAAAGTCGGGCTTAAATTATTGAACTTTACCTTAATTTGGTGTTGTAAACATACAAAAAAAAAAAAAAAAAAACTAAATTTTTAATTCGCCAACCATAAATGTTGTTGTGATTATTTTGCACAACGCAACAAAGTGTTAATTGTTTGCCAAAAAATATAAAATAATAAAAAAAAAAACAAAAAATACAATCACATAAAAAATTACACTCCTCACGGAACTGCTGTGCTGGTGCGCATAGCCCTTCAACACAATTTTTTCGAATACAACAACCAAATCGTTTATAATTTTTGTTGTTGTTGTGGATATTGTAGAGTTTACAATTTCGCCAAGTAATCAACAAACAAACTTTAAGCAGACATCCGACAGTCAAAGAAACCTTTATTTCGGCACCTATTCAGCTGCAGCGTTTGAGCGGAGTGGAGGGATCCCAGCAGGTGAGTTCCAAAACCAAAACAAAAATAAAATGCGTCAGACAGGCATTGATGTGGAAACAAAATCAGGCGATTTAATGACATTTCATTTACATAATATCACAACAGAGACTGGAAATAATAACAACAGGAACAACAATAATAGTTGCCAAAAAACGTAAACAAAAATTAACAACATTTAACTAAAAAACAAAATAAACAAAAAAATAACAAAATCGCAACAGTCAGGAATTCCAGCCAAAATTGTTATGAGCAAAAAAATGTAAGACAAAAAGTTATGTCGGAACATATTTCCATATGTTTTATTTCTAATTCGGTCATGTTGGGCGCCACTTTCGAGGGTATTGAAATTCAATGATATATTAGTTGACCCATAGGAGGAATATTTGATTGCGTGACGCCTGGGAAATCTGATGAACCCGATTTTCAGTGTTTTCCAAAACAACCGCAGTTGGGCGCCATTTTTGGGGGATTCAAATTTAATTGCACAGAAGTAGTGTCCAACAAAATGGGCTCTAAAAATGGATATTTGTATCATTTTTATCCTATGGCCATAGAAATTTGGTGGGATTTCCTGACAGTCGAATCGATTGAACAGAGCATGTTTGTTTGTAACAAAAAGAATGCCTAAGTGTCGAATATGACACTTATGTGGGTCCTTGCTATACTCACTAAAATGTTCATACGTGAAATTAATTTTCCACCCAAAAATTTTATTGCATTGTATATTTGTACCCATCACCACACTGTGGTACAGGATATTATGTCTTTGTGCATATGTTTGTAACAGGCAAAAGGAAACGAGATAGATACATGGTTCCTTTTGAGAATATGCATAGAATCACTTTTAAGTCGATTTATGCATGTCCGACCGTCCGTCCGTCTTTTGGTGTTAAAGTGTAAACAAAGTACAGGTCGCATTTATAATCCGAATTGAATGAAATTTGGCACAGCTCATTTATTTGGCCCAAGGACGAACCCTATTGGGAAAAATCGGTTCAGATTTAGATATAGCTCCCATATATATTTTCGTTCGATTTAATGTAAATGGTACAACTAAGTCCCTATCGATTTGCACGAAATTTTGCACAGCGAATTGAATTGGATCTGTAGGCATGTCTGTCAAGTTTCGTGAAAATCGGTTTAGATTTAGATATAGCTGTCATATATATTTTCGTTCGATTTAATGTAAGTGGTACAACTAAGTCCCTATATATCTTTCGATTTGCACGAAATTTTGCACAGCGTACTGAATAGGATCTGTAGGAATGTCTGTCAAGTTTCGTAAAAATCGGTTTAGATTTAGATTTAGCTCCCATTTATATTTTCGTACGATTTTATGTAAATGGTGCACCAAAGCCCCTACACTGCTTTCGATTTTCACGAAAGTTTGCATAGCGTACTGAACTGAGTCTGGAATGATATGTGCAGAGTTTCGCGGAAATCGGTTCAGATTTAGACAGAATTAGGCCTCTAAGCGACTGTGAAATATTTTGCTTTAATATTGCGGTCCTTCGCAATACCTGAAATGGGATCCTCTTTAAGTTTTCAATAACAAAAATTCCTAGAAATGATGCTACATCATATTCGGCGACGAAAATTATATTACGCTTATACCGAACACCGGTTATAACGAGCTTTGCTTACAGCGAACACATTTCCTAGTTTTAAGACATAATTTTCCTACAAATCTTTACTTATATATCGAAACACGGATATAGCAGACTTTTTTATAAGGAACTAGTTATTCAGTCCCAATTCTCCGTTTTCATTACATCACTTTGATACGGTAAAAATGTGTCTCATCGAAATACTGGTTTTAGACTCTTTGGACAAAATCGATTCCAGACAATTTGGAGTCGATTTACAAATGTCCTCCGTCTATCTGGCCGCCTGGCCCGAACAATAACTCGGTCCACTCCTTCTGGTACTTCAACCACAAAATGGAGAACATTTTGCTGAATATTAATTATACCCTCAGCCTTATGGCTAATGATGTTATATACACTTTGATACGGTGAAAACGTGTTTCATCGAAATATTGGATTTAGATCCCATGTTTCTTTGGACCACATCCGTTTTAGAAAATTTGGAGTCGATTTACAAATGTCCGTCCGTTTGTCTGGCCGGCTGGTGCGCACGATAACTCTTTTGCACATCTTAATATTTCTTCCAAACATATTTCAAGTTCGAGGATGGGGAATATCGGTCAACTCATTCTGGTACCTCCAACACAAAATGGTCAAAATTGTGCTAAAAACTATCCGATTTTATCGAAACTTTGTACAACCAAGCCTAGATCAAGTAGGAAGAGGGGACCCATTGGTCCACTCCTTTTGGTACCTCCCACATAGAGTGTCAACATTTTCAATATTTATAAATCCAATGTCAGTCTAATGCAATGTCCGATTTGAACCATACTTTGAACAACCTATTTTCTTTACCAAGCCTAGATCAAGTTTGAAAATGGTACCCATTTCCGCCTTCTAGTGTGGTAATGGGTTACTAAATAATATCTGAATACGTAGGCACCTATAAATATTGACGTGTAACTCCCACATCCGAGTACATACAATATAATTGGTATCAATTTAAAGGTCAGCCACCTCTCTTGAATATACTATCAGCTTCTCGGATCTATGTCCTTTAGGAGTAAATATATACGCCATAGAATCAAAATTTTTTAATTTTTCACACAAAAAAGTCAGGGTCCATTTGACGCGCTAAATATTGACCGATCTTTATAAAAACAGGCATACTTATTCTTTGGCCCAATCCCCATATCCATGTAAAATTCGAGATGTTTGGGCCATAATTGCGGCCGCTTGGAGCGACCGACAAAAATTAAGTATTTGGTCCATTTCATCCCCTAAATATTAACCGATCTTTACCAAAAACAAAAGGGGTCTTCACCCACCCTACATGGAAAATTTCGTGAAGATTGGTCCATAACTGTGGCCTGTATCTTGTTTACAAATTATAATGGACAGACGGACGGACGGACACACATGTCTAGATCGACTTAGCTAGTCGAGATATGACGATTGGTATACTTAAAGGTCAATATTTCGCGGCGTTACAAACTCTTGGGACTGCACAAAGCTATAATACCCTGACAAAATACTTGTGTAGGGTATGAAAAATTCGTATTTAAAATTCTATGATGATTTTTTTCCATAATATTTGAGTCTCAGAACCATCACTCGATGCAGTAATATATATTGTCTGTCCAGAGAATATTTGGGAAGAATATTCCAACAAAAAACTAAAGGAACTGATGAGGATCAGTGGCGAGATCCGAAACAACAAAACAACAAACTGCGATTCAGCCTGAATATTTTGCAATAACAAAATACAAATGGTATCCCAAATAATCCGCCAACACTAATGTATTTGTGACATATATTTTTTTTCATAAACCAACTGATTTATATGGCTAAAATTAAATGGCCAAAAATTCGATTTTTCTTGTTGATCGATTTTAGGTATTTTGAATATCCATTTCATGGTGTAATCCCTTTACCATGAAATGGATGTTGAAATTTGGTCAAACTGAATTTAACGACTTTTTTACTTGTTTAAGCGATTATTCATTCCTTGACAGAAGAAATACTTCACTGAAAATATTGTGCCGGACATCTTTTTTTATTGGATTTTTCATAAAAAACGAAAGGTCCTCTATACAGAATACTTAAAATCCGTAAAATAATTGATTATCAGTCTCATCCATACAAGCTTAGAAAACTTCTCCAAAATTTCTTTAAAATCCCATTCATCTTCTCTAACAAGACCTACGTTTGACATACGTCCATAGTTACTTGATATTAAATAATTTCAAATCTAATCTAGAATCTAAAATCCGTATTGGTTTTTTGTATTGCATTTCATAAATATTTGACCAACATTTTAAGATACAAATGATTGAAATGCAGAATACACTGAGAGAAAAGATAAATTAAAATTAAAAAGAAACCATATATGGTTTTTAACAACTATTGCTGCCAATAAAAAAAATATAATACCATATTTTCAAATATCGAAAAATATTGAAACTTATAATTAAACTCCTGTGATATGAAATTATTTTCCCCGTGTTTAATTTCTCAACATTCTCAAAAAATTATTCTGCTTGAAGGACCAAATTTCTAACAGAATTCAATAATTTTCCCACGTGTACCACCAAATTCCTCTGCTATTTAATAACAATTGGCAGATATTTGTTTTTATTGTTGCTGTTGTTGTAGTTAATACGTATCTCTTCGATGATATTTGCTCACATATTTTCTATCCATTCCTTTTGTTGTTGTTGTTGTTGTAGTTTTACCGGTATATATATGGTGGTTATTCTTGTTGTTACTTTTTTTGTTTGTTTGTTTGCTTGTTGCCATTGTTGACATTTTACATTTTTGAAATAGTTTTTAAAAATTTTGACTCTACAAAAAAGCGGCATACAGACTGTCGGACAGACGGACAACAATAACATGCCCCAGTCGAATTCAAGCGTTACATGAATAGTTTTTACCTTTTTTTCGCGAGTAAGTTTTTACTTGTTGGTATTTTGAGAATATTATTTGGTTGTTGTTGTACATGTTTTTGTTTTAACACCAACACCTGTTTACCCACTGACAACATGCAGTCAGCCAGCCAGCTAGCAAACTAAACGATACCAGCAGACAACAGACAACTAAAATAGCAGAGAGGAGCTTGTCAACCAGCCAGCCAGCTAGGCATCCACAATCGTTTTAAAACCAAGCAACCATCCAGCCAGCCAGCAAACGCTGCGTTAATAATCTGAATGTTGTTGTTGTTCGACTCTGTTTAACATTAAAATGTCAACAACTTTTGAGAGGCACGTTCGCCAAGCTTGGCTTAGTGGCTGGTTGTTAACAGAGATCTCAGTTCGTCACTAAATTTTTTGTTTGTCCATTTTTTGCTGTTTTTTTAAATGCCGGCGCTATGAAATGGTAACTGGTGCAGAGAATTTGGTGAAATATTTGGAATTTTTGTTAAGAGAGAAAAAATAAGAATTGGAGAGAAAAGAGATTGACTTGCGTAAAGCGACTTTAAGAGAAATTATGTTATGTGTTAAGAGATTTCTAATTACAGTCAGAGGTATAATTATGTTGACAGAAAATCGGAATAACAAGCGGATTGTTCACGATTTCTCAACAACTGGTCTTCTTAAAAAAAATCCTGGTCGTCTATGAATAAGTCTACCTACCAGTCCTCCATTAAAAAAACTGGTCTTCTATGAAAAAAAACTGTTTTTTAAGATACTGGATTTATAAAAAATAAATAAATAATAAAAACGAACTCTTTCTGACCTTTTCACCTTCCGGCCTTCTATAAAGTAATCCATCTACTAGGCATCTTTGGCCCATCTATATTGCAGATCTATATTTCCCCATTTATGTTTGAATTATAATATTACAAATTTTGTTGTTGTTATATGAACTTTTGTTGTTGTTGTAATTAGAAGGCAAGCAAAAAAGTAATCTCGTTTGTTTTCTTTTTCGTTTCTTTTTCAAAATTTCTTTGTCTAAATTCTAAGCATAAAAGTCATGTTTGGCTTCGATCATCATTCTTCAAGGTTGGCATGTTTTTGATAGTTTTTTTGTTCTTCTCGTTTTCCAAATTTTCAATGATAACGAAAACTTTCTTTGTCACAAAGAATAACACAAAAATCATATTAGAAAAAATAACAATTATCAATGAATTGAATGAAGGTTAACACGTTATTAGTGATGTTCTCGTTTAAGACCACGTTCTTCGTGGTGATCTGTTGGTGACCTACAAATATACTAAACTAATTTCTATACGAATATGTTTTTTTTCTTTTTTGGAGTTTTTTGTAATGATCGAATAAAGTTGTGAAGGTCTAATTTCTATTGGCCTTCTAGGGGAGATAACTCCATCGAGAAAAACTAAAACAGTTTTTTTGTTCAAAGTCTTTTTTATAGAACACGAAAAGCTGGTTTGCTTCTTAAAAAAGTAGGATGTGATTTTTTTTATTGAAGACCAGAATGCGATCTTATACACGTTGGTCTTCAAAGAAGCCTAGAGTGACAAGTTTTTTAATAGAAATCCAAATAGAAGCCCAAATAATGCACCAAATTGTGATTTTCATTACAGAATCCCAGAAATGTGTTTTCTTCACAGAAGACCAGAAGGTATGCCCTTAATAGAAAGGCAGAAGGTGAACTTCATTTTGGTAGACCAAAAAATTGATTTTCAACATTGAAGGTGATCTGGAAGGTGGTGTTCTGCATAGAAGTTCAAAAGATTGGTCTTATTTGTAGGACCAGAAAGTGATTTTCTTTACCAGAATGTGATATTCAACTTAGAAGTCCACAAGGTGTTCTATTTATTATGATAGCATGAGGATGGCCTTTTTCTTACAAGACTAGAAGATTGTTTTCTAATTAGAAAAACAGAAGTTGATATTTTTATAGAAACCATAAGGATGTGTTCCTCATAGAATATATGAATGAAATATATTCCATAGAAACAATAAGTCGGTATTCCTCATTACAAGTCCCATAAAAGGTCGAAGGGCATTCTTCTTTATAGAAGACCTGATGCTGATTTTCCTAGAAAAACAGAATATGGTCTTTCTCATAAAAACCAAAATATGGTATTCCTCATAGAAGTCCTGAAGGTAGCCTTTCACTTGTCTTCTATTGGTTGTTTTTCCATAGAAGACAATATGGTTGTATTTATCATATAAGACCTGATGGTGGTCTTTCTCATAGAAGACCAGAAGGACATTTGGCTTAACTCTAGTTTAGTAAAAACGATCAGATTTTTCTGAAAATTTTTCCAGAGGTAGGTATTTTTAGCCTAATTATGGGGATATCTTTTTTTCTTGGGGGACGTACCCGGTTACCCGGTTATTTGACCCGGAAGTTCGGGTACGGGTACCCGGTTATATCAGGTTCTACGGATCCTGTTAATATAATATGGGTATCATTTTAAAGGTTATAAAAATACCTTTCCATTGAGTGGTAATATGATGGGGTTATCTCAAACCATTTTGGAGATATAGTCAAAAAACTGGGTTTTGGTCCCCGATTTTTTTGAAAAACTCCCTAAAAGTCGAACTTGGGCCCATTATAGTACCTCTCTAACCCAAACTCAAATGATAGACCACAATTTGCCCTTTCCAAAATGGTGCGATATGTGGCTGTATCTGTTGTGGATCAAAAGATATGGGCCTTAGAACCCTACAAAAACAAGAAAATTCTGTCGCGTAGCCGGTGTTGGCATCTGTCCATAGGAGAAAGTCTTAAATTTTCGGCCGAAGGCCGGCTACACAAAAAACATTCTATTTAGAAGGAATTTCTTTCGCGTAGCCGGTGTTGGTATCTGTCCATAGGAGAAAGTCTTAAATCCCCGGCCGAAGGCCGGTCACCCAAAAAACCCCATGCTATTTAAAAGGAGATTCTGTCATGTAGAAAGATTTTCCTTGTTTTTATAGGGTTCTAAGGCCCATATCTTTTGATACACAACAGATACAGCCACATATCGCACCATTTTGGAAAGGGCAAATTGTGGTCTATCATTTGGGTTCTGTTTGGAGAGGGACTATAATGGACCGAAGTTCGACTTTTAGGGAGTTTTTCAAAAAAATCGGGGACCAAAACCCAGTTTTTTGACTATATCCCCAAAATGGTTTGAGATAACCATCATATTACCACTCAATGGAAAGGTATTTTTATAACCTTTAAAATGATACCCATATTATATTAACCGGATCCGTAGAACCGGATATAACCGGGTACCCGTACCCGAACTTCCGGGTCAAATAACCGGGTAACCGGGTACGTCCCCCAAGAAAAAAAGATATCCCCATAATTAGGGTAAAAACACCTACCTCTGGGAAAAATTTCAGAAAAATTTGATCGTTTTTACTAAACTAGAGTTGTTCCGGACATTTTCCTCATAAAAGACCAAAATATGGTATTCTCTACAAAATACTAGAAAGTGTTATTTTTTCAAGGCCAGACGATGATTTTCCTCATAAAAGACCAGAAGAACTTCCTCATAGAAGACTAGACTATAAATAGAATGGAGAAGACCACCTTCGGATTTTCTACAAAACAAGACCATTTTCGTGTATTCTATTTTTTAATTTTTTTTATTGAAGGAAGACCAACAGGAAATTCCCAGTTCTATAACATAAATAACGAAAGGTTGTGTTCTACGTAAAAGAAAAGAAGGTTTTTTCATCAAAAGTCCCGAAAGTCCGTAAGTGTTCGTTTGGATAGAAGATTTGAAAGTGTATTGTTCGTAGATGACGATCAGAAAGAGATATTTTTCTCAGAGCACTGGAAGGGAGGCTCTTCATGAAGAAACATATAGAGAATTTATAAAACAGAATCGTCGCTGTAAAATACCAGAAGGCTTCTTTAGAACAATATGTTTTGTTTTAAAGAAGGCCAAAGGGTTTTCGCAATTTATAAAAAAAACTAGCATATACCCGCTACCTCGTTAGCGAATGTGGGATATATTTATACATGTATTAACATTTTTTATTTTCACAGAAAACTACATATGTATGAAAGACTAAGCTACCCACACATTAATATCGACCATAAATTAAATTTGAGTACTATTTAGTACCAATTTTCGTGATTCGAGCTCTACAGGTTCACCCAAATTCAAATTGTACTTAATTTAGCACACATTATTTCCAAGAGTACCCACCTCAACTATCCAACAAAACTTCCTACATACCCAAAAACCTTCACCCCCACAGTGATCCTAAATCCAAGTTTCAGGATTCCAACGTCCACCACAATTTAAATTGTACCAAATTAAGTACACAATAGTACGAATTTCCAACACTTCCTACCTAACCTAAACCCACATCCCCATAATTATCCTAATTCCAAATTTCAGGATTTCAATTCTTTCGGTTCGCCCACAATTTAAATTGTACCAAATTTAGTACACACAGTAGTACAAATTTCCAAAACATTCTACCCCCACACTGATCCTAGTTTCAGGATTCCAAATTTATCGGTTCACCCACAATTCAAATTGTACCAAATTTAGTGCACAATAGTACGAATATCTAAAACCTCCTTCTTACCACAAACCTACACCCCCATAGTGATCCTAAATCCAAGTTTCAGGATTCCAACTTTATCGGTTCACCCAAAAATCAAATTGTACTAAATTTAATACATAGTAGTACCAATTTCCAAACCTGCCTACATACCCCAACCCTACACCCCCACAGTGATCCTAAAACCAAGTTTCAGGAATGAAACTCTGTCGGTTCACTCACAATTTAAATTGTACCAAATTTGGTACACAATAGTACAAATTTCTAAAACTTCCTACATATCTCAATCTTACACCTCAACAATGATCCTGACTCCAAATTTCATGATTCTAGCTCTATTGATTCGCCTAAAATTCCAACTGTACCAAATTTAGTACCATTTAGTATCCATAAGTAATAATGTCTTAAACTGACCCCAATCCTACACGCCTACAATCATTTTGACTCCAAATTTCATTGTTCGCGCTCTATCGCATCACCCAAATCCAAATTGTACCGATTATAGTACGATTTAGTACTTTTCGTACACATAAGTAAAAAATTTCAAAAACTACGTACATATCCCAATCCTACACTCCGATGGTATTATTAATTTAAAATTTCAGGATTCCAGCTCGATTTGTACTTCCAAAATGAATTTGTACCAAATATAGTACCATATAGTACTTTTCGTACACATGAGAACACACTTTCAAAACCATCTCCTTAAATAGACTCTACATCTCAACCCCAATTCGCATTCCACATTTCTTGCTTTTAGCTCTATCCATTCACATGCTACGCAATTGAAATTAAGTACATTTTAGTACTTTTCGGATAGATATAGTTCGAATTTCCGAAAAAATCCTTTGGTACATCTATCCTACACTCCATCAACGACCACCAAACCAAATTTCAGAGTTCTAGCACTACCGGTTCGCCAAATGCAAATGGTATCACATTTAGTACTTTTTAATACGGTTCTAGTAAGAATTACCAAAAACCCAGCCTTATCTGTCACCTTTAGACCAAGAGTGACCCTCACCCAAAATTTCAAGATTGTAGCTTCAGCCGTTTCGTCTGGGCGTTGATTAATCGTTAAATCAGTCAGTCAATCACTTTACTCTTTTATTAGTATAGATAGATTAATAGATCTTTACAATAGAAGACTGCGAGGACTTCTTATAGAATATCAATAGATATTATTTTTAAAGGCAAGCAAGGAGGTCTTCTTTATAGAAGAACAAGTAAAAAAGTGTCAGTCGGTGTAGCCGACAGATATATACCCCCAGCCTATGGTTTACGGAGGTCTTCGGAATTACACACAGATTTCATTATTTGCTCTATATAAGACATGTGTTTTTTATCAAAGAGGTTTCGAATTTAATGTTGATAAAATTTTATAAAATATTTACCATTTGTGAGGGAGGTTGCGGAAGGAGTTGACTACTGGGTCCTATCTTCGGAATTAATATAGGGGTTGGTAAAGATAATAGGTTGTGCAAAGTTTGTTTCAAACCAGACATTCCATTCGCCTGATATTGAATTTAATAATATTAAAAATGTTGACCATTTGTGGGGGAGGTACTAGAAGGAGTGGACCAATGGGTCCCATCTAGGCTTGGTAAAGGTAAGAGGTTGTACAAAGTTTCACAGGCACATTTTCACCGTATTAAAGTGTAGATACCCTCATTAGCCATAAGGCTGAGGGTATAAAAATTACAATTTGAAAAAAGTTCGACACCAGTCTGTAGACAAGGAAGCCCCATAAAATATTTAACAATTTTGTTAGTTTAAGGGGACCCCCCATTCTCGGGGTCAAAATTTTTGATTTAATTCGAATCTACACTAATTCAAGAATGTCCCTACAAAATTTGAAGTGAAAATCTCAAGAACTCTTGAAGATATAGCCAATTTATTGTGTCAGCATCATGTGACGGCTAAAGGGCTTCTCAAACTTTAAACGCGTTTTTCTCTTTTGCAAATGGCGGGCACGATAACTCAAAAACTAATAACCCAAATTTTTACACGTTTCTCTGTGAGTGTATAGCTATCGTATGAACTAGGATAAAGCCAATCGGTGGAGATCTTCCTTATTTTTTAACTTTTGGTAAAAAATCGACTATTTTCCAGAAATATTTTTTCAAAGGTCCGCCATTTTGTTAATTTTAGAGATAAGTCAATAATCCTAGTTCATACGAGAGCCAGACATGTACTCTTTCCAACACCGTTGGAATTTTTGGGATTCCAATGTTCCAGTCAGGAGTTATCATGCCTGCCATCAAAAATAAGGACTTTTCTTTAATCACAAAAAACAACAACAAGACAACAACAAAAATTTTTTGTAAATTATTCTTCCTTTTTAAATGGAATGGACCTGGTAATCATTGCACTACAGTGGCTGCCATAGGTTGATTACAAAATACATATATGGAGGAGCATTGTCATTCGTGGAACTATATTGCCCCCTCCCAAATAATCTTGAACTACTTTAAATGAGTCTAAAAAAAAACAAGAACATATTTTACATATAAAAATTATAATTAATTGTTCTTAGTGTGATTACTATGATTTTATGTTATTTATGTTTCTGTTTTTTTTTTTTTTTTGCATATTTTAACCTTGGTCAGTTACATCTTTTACGCTCTGTTTACTACGCAACCGAAACAGCGAACGAGAGACAGACGGACAGACCGTCAACGCATTAAACTACCAAATGGTCAGCAAGAAATAAAAAAAAACGTGTTAAAATCAAATTCTATTCGGCGTCATAACGCCGACCACGACAACTAAAACAAAAGAAGTAGTAGCTGCAAACTTCGAGTCCGCTTCACAGCATTCAGGCCTTCATATATATAAAAAAAAAATAAAAACAAGCTAATAAAAATTTATTCATGTTTGAATATTCTTTGGTTGAAGAAAAAAAAACACGAAAACTAAACAAACCACCAACGCCAGCTTCATCATCATCATCATCGTCACCATCCCGACGAACAGATGCTGCTCCAACAACATCATTATTAGCTGAGTCTAGCTGAGACAGGTTTTATTTTTTGAAATTTAAATTAATTCATTAATTTTTTTTTTAAATTTTTTTTTTTAATTTTTTTCTAATCAAATCATTTATTAAATGGACTTAGAATATGTTGTGAATTCATGTTCTTTTTTTTGTAGGGGGTTGTGGTTTGGTTTTACGTCGATACTCTGTGCGACTTCATTAATCAATCGTCGTGTGAACTTGAATATGCAAAAGTTGCCAATTAGCATTTCTTTGTTGAAAAGACTACAAAAATGTGTTTTAATAAATTGAACTTACACCCAAAGAAAATAGTTAAAGAATTTTTTTAATATAAATGATATTTTTTACAGAAAACCTATATAAACAACCAGTAAGGAAAGTAGTAAAGTCGGACTGGGCCGACTATATGATACCCTTCTCCACTTTGGGTATATTCTACATATGTATCCTAAAAAACGTCGTCTTTTCAAAGGAACATTGACATGTAATTGAACGAACTTAAGTATGTGACCATTATCTATATGTAAACCGACAAACATCACATTCTGCAACCTATGCTACATTTTGTAAATCGATTTAAAGCAAACTTGACACACCCTATTCGGTATGCTGCACTGTTTAAAATTTAACCTCAATCAGACACCCATTGATTATTTGGTGTACATTAACATGAGTTATGGATCTTTAGTGCACCATTTACATAAAATCGGACGAACGTATATATATAGAAGGTGCATATAAATCTGAACCAATTTTCACGAAACTTGGCACACATCATTCTAGACTTAATGCAGTACGCTATACCAAAATCGAAAGATATATGGGGACACCATTTACATAAAATCGGACGAAAATATACATGGGAGCTATATCTAAATCTGAACCGATTTTCACGAAACTTATCACACATTATGATAGAAGACATTCAGTACACTATGCCGAAATTCGTAAAAATCTAAGGATTTTCAGGGACTTTTGTGCACCATTTACCTAAAATTGAGCGAAACTATATATGGGAGTTATATCTAAATCTGCACCGATTTTCACGAAACTAAGCACACATCATTTTAGACTTAATTCAGTAAGCTATGCCAAAATTCATGCAAATCGAATGATTTTCAGGGACTTTTGTGCACCGTTTGCCTAAAATCGGGGGACACTATATATGGGAGCTATATCTCAATCTGAATCGATTTTCAGGAAACTTGGCAGACATCATTCTAGACCTTATTCATTACGCTGTGCTAAATTTCGTGCAAATCAAAATATTTTCAGGGACTTTTGTGCACCATTTACATAAAATCGGGCGAAGCTATGTATGGGAGCTATATCTAAATCTGAATCGATTTTCAGGAAACTTGGCAGACATCATTCTAGACTTAATTTAGTACGCTATGCCAAAATTCGTGCAAATCGAAAGACTTTCAGGGACATTGGTGCATCATTTACATAAAATCGGAAGAAAATATATATGGGAGCTACATCTAAATCTGAGCCGATTTTCACGAAATTTAACACACATCATTCTAGCTAGAGTTAATTCAGTACGCTATGTCAAATCGAAGGACATATAGGGACATTGGTGCACTATTTACCTCAAATCGGACGAAACTATATTTGGGAGCTATATCGAAATCTGAACCGATTTTCACGAAACTTTGCACACATCATTCTAGACCTTATCCATTACGCTATGCCAAATTTCGTGCAAATCGAAAGATATATAGGACTTTGGTGCACCATTTACCTTAAATCGGACGAAAATATATATGGGAGCTATATCTAAATCTGAACCGATTTTTCCCAATTTCAATAGGAGTGACCTGTGTCAAATTTCATCCAATTCGGATTATAAATGCGACCAGTACTTTGTTTACAATTTAACATGGACAGACAGACAGACGGACGGACAGACATGCATAAATCGACTTAAAAAGTGATTCTATGCATATTCTCAAAAGGAAACATGTGTCTATCTATAGGCACAAGACATAATATCCTGTACCACAGTGTTGTGAAGGGTATAAAAACTCTTGGTCTTTCAAGTGGAATGCCTCAGAGATCAATCACTTCTTGAAATTCTATCGTCATAATTGACAATATTTTAAATAAAACCAATTAAACTTTAGTTTATATATAATTTTTAGTATTATATATGTATTTTAAATGATAAATTGTTCTTCTAGTTTTATTATTATTTTTTTTATTTGTTGCTAATTAACATTTCATCGATCTGAAATTCGTATTCACCACGCGTTCTTAAAATATGTATATAATTAAAACAAGTTTGTTTTTATTTTAAGTTTTAGGTTTTTGTTATTGTTGTTAATTTTTTTATTAAATGGGTTTGTGTCAGTCTACAAGTCAGGGTGTGAATGTGTAGAACAGTGACAGACAAAAGTGTGTAGAAAAAATATTATAAAAATAATTTATAGTTAATTATTTTATTTCCCTTTTCTCGACTTACTCTGCCAACAATAATATTTGATATTTTACCTGAAAGAAAAAAGGAAAAATAACGATTGTTAAAAAAAAAAGATAATGAAGTTGATTTTTTCAAAGATAATAAGGAGGTTTCTGTTGCCGACAGATATATACCGTCAGTCTATGGTTTGCGAAAACTACGGAGTTACTGTCTAGTATCGAGGGGGAATTTTTTTATGAATTTAGAATTTTTAAAATTTTTAACAGTTTAGCAGATTTTTGCACATTATATAAATTATATGAAATGACATAGTTCTAGATATTTTCAATATGACCTATTTTGGAAATGGTCAATTTATCTATTAGTTATTTTCGGCCCTAATTGCGGCTAGGTTGTTAAAACACATCGAATCGGTCGGGGGCCTTATATTGGGGTTTAAAATATACGAAAAGGTATTTAACCATTGATAAGAAAAAAACAAAAAAAAAAATTAACAGGTTTGAAAATGCACCTGGACCTTATAAATGCCGAAAATGGTACCTGACCTGTATGGGGACCTTTGTATCTATATTGAACATTTTCTTCCTGGAGTTCATTTATTTTCTGAGGCGGCTAAAAGCCTATTTTTTCCTACATAGGTTGGATGTTTTTGTCTTCCATAAGAATAACTTTTGCTTCTCTATAGGAATTCCGTCTTTATAAGAAGAATTTCAGGTCTTCTAGCTTCAGGCTTTCTAAAGGAAGACCTTTAGAATGAGAAGACCACGACGAGAAGGCCTTCCAAAAGAAGACCTTCTCGTCCTGTAGAAAAATAAATTCAGGTCTTTTATAAGAAGAGGTATTGATTTTTCTTCTGTTTGGTCTTCCGAGATCTCTGTGTCTTTCATAAGAATTCCTCGTGGTCTTCGAACAGAAGACCTTCTCGTCATAAGAAGATAAACTTTTTAGATTTCTTTAGGGAAGATCTTTTGGTTGTCTGTAAGAACGGCTTTTATATTCTGTAAGGAGGCCAACCGCTCTTCTATTAATAGATCTCCTTCTGGTATACATAAAATATCTTATGTTCTTCGATAAAATATCTTATATCTTTCTCTGGTCTTCCATAAGAAGAATTTTTGGTCTTCCATTCAAGTTTCTATACCGGGACGTGGACCTTTATTGACAATTTTCTTTGAGAAAGTCTCTGAAACTCGATGAACCCAAATTTCAGAATTTTGCTATCCATGAACACATCGATTGCAAATTAGACTTACATTTTTAAAATATCGAAAATGAAGCGGTACCGTTCAATATTCTTTTCGCACACATAAATATTTAAAAGAGTCTATTTAAAAATAAAACTGTCGGATTTGAACCAAACTTTGCACAACGTAATATCTTTACCAAGCCTGTATATTGTTCAATGATGGAATTTATTGGCGCATTCCTTTTAGTACCTCCCCAAAAAGGTTCACAATTTTAAAATGTTATAAACCCAATTTTAAGCTGATTGAATGTCCAATTTGACTCCAAACTTTACACATCATTATATTTTTACCAATCTTAGATCAAGTTCGAAGATGGGATCTATCGTTCCAATCCTACTGGTACCTACCCCACAAAGTGTTAATATTTTGAAAATTTGTTAAATCAATACCAAGAGAATGCAATGTACGATTTTACCCAAAATTTACGCATAGTAATACTTTTTAATAAAACAACATCATATCCGAAGATAGGGCCCAGCAGGTTTGATCCCAGCTTTGTAAATCGTAATACTTTTACGAAACTTAGATCATGTGTGAAGATGAGACCCATCGATCCCCTCACGAATATTTGGGAATATATATATATCTACTGGTGCCTACTATCAATTATTTAATAAAAAAAAAAACAAATACCTAATAAAAAGCTTACTATTCGATTTATATAAGGTATATATGTATATATATAAGGTAGTGTGTAGTAATTCCATAGACCTCCGAAAACCATAGGCATAGGGGTATACATCCGTCGACAACACTGACTGACATTTTTTTATTCTTAATCTCAAGTGGACTGTATACGAAATACAAGCATGACAATTACTTTGATTATTAAACTAAAATCCCTGTTCGCTACGTAAAAAAAACTATCGAAACAATCAAAGTTCGACCTGGGATATTTTTTTACACCAATTCAAATGAAGAATCAAAAAATACCAACCCCTAATTTACCAAGACATTGCAGTTATTTTCAAAAGTGGTAGAGTGATTCAATATATTCCTTATATTGCAGCTAGAACCTTTAAAACACCGAAAATGGGGTCTGGACATTTACAAGCTTGTATCTATATCGGTAGCCTTTTTATAATCTTAAACCCCAAAAGGTCTATTTTTTGTTACATCGGTTGGATGTCTTGGTCTTGCAGAATACCTTCCAAAGAAGACCTCGTAGTATTCTATCAGAAGGCTTTTGGTCCTCTACAAGAATACCTTCTCCTCCTCTGTACGGAAAATTTTTGGTCTTCCATAAGAATACTTTTTGGAGCTTTACCTTTGGTCGTCCATATGAAAATCGTTTGGTCCTCTATAAAAAGACCTTTTGGTCATAAGATGTTTCCATTTGTATACCAATGATATTTTGGTATTCTATAAAAACGCCATTTGAGCTTCTTTAACAGGTTTATCAGTTCTTCCAGGAGAAGACCTTCCGTTCATCTACAAGTCATCGATAGTCTGAAAACCCTAAACGTGAATTTCGTTGTTATACCGGTTGGAAATCTTGGTCTTCCATAAGATGGCCCTTGGGGTTCTCTACAAGAATTCCTTCTCCTCTTCTATACGAAGAATTTTGGTCTTCTTTAAGAAGAAGGTCCTTTACATTTTGGTCGTCAATATGAAATTATTTTTGTCCTATTTAAGAAAAAAAATTGTCTTCCGAGAACTCTGAGTCTTTCATGGTCTTCTATCAGAAGTACTTCTGATCATTGATATACGAAAGTTATTTTGGTATTCTATACAAACGCCATTTGGTATTCTTTAAGAAGTTCTCCAATTCTTTCTAGAGAAAACTTTTCGTTAATCTACAAGAACGATGACCTGAAATCCCTAAATTCTATAAGAAGACCCTTGGGTTCGTCCACAGAATTCCTTCTCCTCTTCTATACGAAGAATTTTTGATGTTCTTAAAGAAAACCTTTTTTGTCTTCCATAAGCAGAAGGCCTTTGGTCTTTTATAAGGAGACTTTGATTTGTTTACCTTTTGGTCGTCCATATGAAAATCTTTTGGTCGTCCATATTAAAATCTTTTGGTCCTCTTTATGAAGACCTTCTGGTCCAATAGAACAACAAATTGAGGTCTACGATAACTCTTGGTGTTTAAATTGTTCTTCTCATCATAAAAAAGTTTTCATTTTTGGAATCCTATATGAAAGATCTTTTGATTTTCTATAAAGATCTATAGATGATAGTTTTATACAAGAACGATGTCCTGAAACCCCTAAACATTTTTTTAGATCAGTTGTATGTCTTGGTCTTTAATAAGTCTTTGTCTTCTGTAGGTCCTTTTCCTTTTTTAGCCGTCCATTTGAAAATCATTTGGTCCTCCATAACGAGACCTTTTGATCCTCTATAAAGGAAAAAATGTGGTCTTCGAGAACTCTGGTTCGAGATCTTCTATCAGAAGTACTTCTTATTATAAAAATATATATTCATTTGTAAATGAAAAATTTTGATCATCTATAAAAACACCCTTTCTCTTTTAAATTTTTTTTCAATACTTCCAGGAGAAGACCTTCCATAGCTTGGTCTTCAACAAGAGTTAAAAATTCCTGGACTTGATTATATAGTAACAATTTTCGGAGAGGAAGTCTTTTAATCTCATTGAACACAAATTTTATGAATTTTGTCATATAATGTGACTAAAGCCTTTATTTAAGGTGACCCCAACCAATTCTCGATTTTTTTATTTGATTCGAATCTGCACTAATTCAAAAATTTCCCCATAAAATTTCAAGTGAAAATCGCAACAACTCCTGAAGATATAGCTGATTTGTCAATAATCATAGAGCCAGGGCATGTACTCTTTTTAACACTGTTGGAATTTTCTGATTCCGATGTTGCAGTGATGAGTTATCATGCCAACCACCAAAAACAAGGAAGAAGGGTGTGGTTGTGGGTGGGATTCCCTTAATGGTGAAATTTGATTTTTATACCCTACACAACTATGTTGTCAGGGTATTATAGCTTTGTGCAGCCCCAAGAGTTTGTAACGCCGCGAAATATTGATCCTAGACCCACTATTAAGTATACCGTTCGTTATATCTCGACTAGCTGAGTCGATCTAGACATGTGTGTCCGTCCGTCCGTCTGTCCACTATAATTTGTAAACACGATACAGGCCACAGTTATAAACCAATCTTCACAAAATTTTGCATGTAGGATGGGTTCTGGCCAATGAAAACCCCTATTGTTTTTGGGAAAGATCGGTTAATATCTAGGGGATGAAATGGACCAAATACGTATTTTTTGTCGGTTTTTCTGGTTGCTCCAGAGGCCGCAATTGTTGTCCAAACATTGCGAAATTTTTACATGGAGAAGGGTATCGGGTCAAAGAATAAGCATGCCTGTTTGGATAAAGATCGGTCGTTTTTTAGCGGGTCAAATGGACTCTGACTTCTGTGTGAAAAATTACATAACTTGAATTCTATGCCTTGCATATTTACTCCGGAAGGATATAGCCCCGATAAGTTGATAGCATATCGAAGAGGAGTGGTTGACCTTTAAATTGATACCAAATATATTGATGAATCTATTCGGATGTGGGAGTTACACAATAATATTTTACTTATAGTAACCCATTACCACATTAGATGGCGGAAATATAGCGCTGATAGCTTTGAAATTTTCCATGAAGTTCCAATTATGGTCAAGGAAAACGCCTATAATTTTCGGTGATGATCAGAATAACATTTTGGAATGAAGTAGACCGAAAACCTAATTTCTTTGTGTGTTTTCTAGTCGAATATAAACCGAACATCACAACTCAACCCACCGTGAAGGGCTGTACTGAATATTAGTAATATTCGGAAAATATTTCAGTGTAAGGTAGAGGTGTTGTTGTCCTTTAGTCGGGTAAGTTGGGGAAAATATCACGAAATATTGCCCAGGCTCAGAATAAACATCCGCAAAAAGTTAGAGTTCCGTGGTAGTTGTGTATGGTATCGTATGGTCGGCCCCGCCCGACTATACTGTTCCGCTCACTTGTTTTTATTTTTGTTTTGATTGAACGTATAATTTCTAAAGAAAATCTTCATAAATTTGCAAGTGAAAATCTCAACTACTCTTGAATATATAGTCGATTTATTGTGTCAGCATCAAGCGCCGGCATGAATAATTCTCAATCTTAAAAAGTGTTTTTACGCATGATGGACACGACAACTCAAAAACTAATAATCCGATCAATTTCAATTCTAACACGTTATTCGGGACCTACATAGCTAACGTATGAACTAGGATAACTGCAACCGGTCAAGATCGTCCTTATTTTCCACCTCGGTTATTGGTTCTCACCGAGAATGGTGGGGGTGGGGTCCTTTTAATTTGAACCTAACACCTGTTTGAAAAATCTATTAAGCCTGCCTCGATTTTTTCTAATAATTAATCCCCTAATCCCCATATTTTAAAAATAAAAATTGTAGTTCATATTTTCTCCATTACTGTACCCTAGCCCTGTTTAAATTTTGATTGACGACTGTATTAAAAATTTTAATTTTTAGCGGAACTAATTAGTTATGCAAAATGCTTTTGATTCGACAATAATTAATAGATTTCTTTTTTTTTTTTTGTTTTTCTTTTGATTTGAATAGAAATGTTCATATTTTACGGTTAGTTATAAGAATAACAACAATAATAATGCTTCCGTTTATGTGAACCGGTTTAAAATAAGAACAACAACAACAAGAAAAAACAAAACAAAAAAACTGTTCTCTTTTAAAAGGATTTAATTAAATTCAATTTCCATAGAGATGATAATCAATGGCAATAACCTTGAACCATATATTAGGTGTCTGATGTGAGTGCGTGTGTTTGAGTGTTCGTGTGCCGAAAGAATAACCGGATCCAAACCCAAATCTCATGTAATAGACATCACATTGGTTTGGAATGACATTTGATAAGCTGTGAAGGTTTTCCAGTTTTAAAATTGTTTTTAAGTTTTAAAATTCACGCTTAGCAAAGCAAAAAATTAGTGCAGGGAAAAAAAGAAACGAAAAAGAAATGCTCTCACCTTTAATTTCGAATTAGCCGCCAGGTAAACAAAAAAAACAGAAATTTAATTGTTTTGTATTTTTTTCATTAATATGAAACTTTGTAGAAATGAAAGAATTTGGAAAGAAAAAAAAAACTAAAACACACACCGAAATCAGTGACAACCTTCAAAGAGAAATAAAGTAGAAGTGGTGTGGTGTGGAGTGTTGCGCCGTGGTAGTCTAAAAAGCGTAACTGGTAATATGACACTGTCTATTTGTCTGTTTATCTGTCATTCACTGGCCGGGCAGACAGTTAGTGCAATGCAGCAGCAGTAGTGCTCTGGGGCTGAGCTTAGCTCATGAACGTTGGAACATCAATCTTCAACTAATCTTCATATGATTATCTTCGACTTCTTCGTCGTCGTCATCATCATCAGCACCGAGGAGAGAGACTCACAAATTTGCTTGAATCTGTGTGTGTGTGTTTTTGTTTTGATTTTGTAGCCATGGTTGAAGTCTCTTAGCCACGGGCTATGAATTTGAAACTTGCATTCAATCACTAGCTAGGCAACCAACCAACCATCCAACACTCACTCTTACCTTCAGTGAACCTCAAGAAATAAATTCATGTTAGACAAAACAGTGCCACCGATTTTTTAATTTTTTTCATTTTTTATTTTTAGCTTAGTTAGAGTTTTAAGACATCTACCCCGAAGAAGTAGCTGCTCACGCCAACGACACTTAGGCAAATATGAAATACAAATTATTTATAATTTTTTTTCGCTTCTCTTTTTTGGAAATTATTTGCCATTAAAAACAGACACCTTCTAAGCTCTTCTGATGATTGATTGAAATCATTGATTGCTTGAAGATGATCGATGTATTCGAAAGAGTTCAGAATGGAAACGGAATATACTACCCCAAAAAATAAAATAGACTCAAAAATTGTATTAAGGCATACAATTAAAATAATTAAAAACCAGTAAGGAATGTAATAAAGTCGGACTGGACCGACTATATGATACCCCTCACCACTTCGGGTATATTGTACATATGTATCCTTACACTTGCGATGTCAATGTTCCTTCGAAGGAACGTACTCATGTCTTTCGGCAAACTGTGGTAATTTTAATTTCATTCGGGCAAATTTAGAGTCGTATGCGTACCATCGGACAAATTTATGAAAAACGATTTATAGCAAAATTGATACACGCTATTCGGTACGCCGCACGGTTAAAAATTTAATTTCAATCAGACACCCCCTTTCGAAATACTTATGGAAGCTATGGCTATATATGAACCAATTTCAAGTCTCAATTTGATACGTTGTGCAAAATTTCGTGTTAATCGGACAAAGATTAGGAGTTTGGTATACCATTTATGTAAAATCGGACGAATATATATGTATATGTGTGAATCGAAATCTGAAACGATTTTTCCGAAACTTAACACACATCACTCTAGACTTAATTTAGTAGCTATGCCAAATTTCGTGCAAATCGAATCATATATGGGTACTTTGGTGCACCCTTTACATAAAATCGGACGAAAATATATATGGGAGCTATATCTAAATTTGAACCGATTTTCACGAGATTTAACATACATCGTTATAGACTCAATTCAGTACGCTGTGCCAAATTTCTTGCAAACCGAATCATATTTGGATACTTTGGTGCACCATTTACATAAAATCGGACGAAAATTTATATGGGAGCTATATCTAAATCTGAACCGATTTTCACGAAATTTAACACACATCGTTCTAGGCTTAATTCAGAAAGCTATGCCAAATTTTGTGGAAATCGAAGGATATATGGGGCCTTGGGTGCACCCTTTACATAAAATCGGACGAAAATATATATGGGAGCTATATCTAAATCTGAACCGATTTTCACGAAATTTAACACACATCGTTCAAGTCTTATTTCAGAAAGCTATGCCATATTTTGTGGAAATCGAAGGATATATGGGGCCTTGGGTGCACTATTTACCTAAAATCGGATGAAAATATATATATAGGAGCTATATCTAAATCTGAACCGATTTTCACGAAATTTAACACACATCGTTCTAGGCTTAATTCAGAATGCTATGCCAAATTTCGTGGAAATCGAAGGATATATAGGGACTTTTGTGCACTATTTACATAAAATCGGACGAAGATATATATGGGAGCTATATGTAAATCTGAACCGATTTTCACGAAATTTAACACACATCGTTCTAGACTTAAATCAGTACGCTGTGCCAAATTTCGTGGAAATCGTAGGATACATAGGGACTTTAGTGCATCATTTACATAAAATCGGACGAAAATATATATGGGAGCTATATCTAAATTTGAACCGATTTTTCCCAATTTCAATAGGGTTCGTCCTTGGGCCAAATAAGTGAACTGCGCAAAATTTCATCCAAATCGGATCACAAATGCGATTTGTACTTTGTTCACAAAAATACATGGACGGACGGACCGACAGACATGCGTAAATTGACTCAGAAAGTGATCGGATACTCTGAAAATAAAGTTTGTGTCCCATCTGGCAACGCCATAACTTTTGACAGAGATGTCACATCGCTTAATGACATACCGCGTTTGAAGCGTCAGTCCAAGCAGTTTACCGCACACAAGTCGCATAAAAATCGATTTTCTGAAGAATTTGTTTCCGGGTCGTTTGATGTCGAAAAGTGGTGATTTGGACTGGTCACCGCGTTCGCCCGATTTGACGCCGCCTGACTTCTTCTTGTGGGGATATTTGAAGTCAAAGGTTTACGTTAACAAGCCAAGGACCGTAGAAGAGCTCAAGGACAACATTCGTGAAGAAATAGCCCCTATTCCGGCCGAAATGTTGGCAAAAACGATGGAAAATGCAGCAAAAAGGGCACAATAAGTCATCAACGCCATTTGAGAGATATCATATTCAAAAATTGATGTAACCAAATCTACTTGGAACAAATTAAATGATTAACATTGCCAACCGCCAAATTTTTATTGGGTCCGTCGAATATGGGCAACCCTGTACCTCCCCCACAAATATTCAACATTTTCAATATTTATAAATGCAATATCAGGCAAATGGAATGTCTAATTTCAACCAAACATTGCACAACCTATTACCTTTATCAACCCTATATCAATTCCGAAAATGGGACCCAGCAGACCACTCCTTTCGGTACCTCGCTCACAAATGGTCAATATTTTATAAAATTTTTATAAAACATTAAATCCGAAAACTCTTTGATAAAAATGTATTTCTTATATAAAGCTAATAAAAAAATCTATGTGTAATTCCGAAGACCTCCGCAAACCATAGGCTGGGGGTATATATCTGTCGGCAACACCGACTGACTCCGTTTTACTTGTTAAATACATTCATTCATATTTAGAACTACCTACGAAGTTTTTTTATAAAGAATACATTTAGCATTTCTTTCATTATATGCGAGGCGTACGTTGTTGACTCTTATGAAACATTTAAAAATTCTAACAAGAGGTACTGGACATAAATTTTAAGCTTAAGCAAGTAAAACGACAGTTTGTGGAGGTCTCCAAATAATGGAGAAAATACTTAAAATGTTGCGGAATATTTATATGTGGACTAAGTCACAACATGAACCCTATGATTCCCTCATGTGGTATACTTTCCCTCCATTTCCTGAAATGTTAAATTATGGTTACTTTGATTCGAAAAAGCGTATATGATGTAAATTTGATGTAAAACTATTCTATTAATTCCGTTTAGAAACTTTCGTACACTTATAGTAAGAATTTCAAAAAAAAAACCCTCCTGGTCCCACATTCTGTTTGCAACACCTCGAAATATTCACCGGAGATCCCATGGTCGGAATAAAAATATATTTCGATTTATGCATGTCCGTCTGTTTGTCTGCCCGTCTGTTGAAATCACGATAGAGATCTCAATATTTGAGTTTTGAAATTTTGCACATACATTGTTACTACTCCTAGGATGTTGGGTATTGAAAATGGTATAGCTCCCATATAAATAGTATTCTGGTCACCGATTTGGTCTTTAATGTTGTTGTCAATTCTTCCTACCTAATATTTACCAACTCATAGCTCACGATTTATGTAGGTCCCCAACGACTTATGGTATTTTAAATGTCCACCTTATGGTAGGGGGTATAAAAAGTTCGGTAAGGCTGGACCAAAATGTATGTCTATTCACATTTATACTTAGGTTTTAGACACGGTAGATATGTTTACCTTACATTAAGACCAGCTATGGGATATGGAGAGCCAATTTTGAAGACTTATAAACGTAATACACAAATTGCCCCAAATCTACATGAGACAGTGATACCACAGATCTCTGCGAACATTTCGATAATTATCATCCAAATTTTGGGATAAATCGATAACACCGCCCGACACTTTTTCAATGATTTATTAAAATACTGCACAAAACAAAACAATTCGTTTGGCTTTTTATTTCGGGTTGTCGATCTATTCATCCATCTTCGAAAAAATTTCTATATATTCTTGATCTCACATTTTTTGTAATTTAATTTTTATGTTTTTAATTATAACCTTCAACACACTGTGGTACAGGGAGTTATGTTTTTGTGAATATGTTCCTTTGGTGAATATGGTTCCTTTGGAGAATATGCCGAGAATCACTTTCTGAGACGATTTATGCATGTCCGTCCGTACGTCCGTCTGTCCATGTTAAATTGTAAACAAAGTACAGGTCGCATTTATGATCCGAATTGGATGAAATTTGGCACAGTTCATTTTTTGGCCCAAGGACAAACCCTATTGAAATTGAGAAAAATCGGTTCAGATTCAGATATAGCTCCCATATATATTTTCGTCCGATTTAAGGTAAATGGTGCACCGAAGTACCTATATATCTTTCGATTTGCACCAAATTTGGCATATCGTACTAAATTAAGCCTTGAATGATGTGTGCAAAGTATCATGAAAATCGGTTCAGGTTTAGATATAGCTCCCATATATAGTTTCGACCGATTTTAGTTAAATAGTCCACTAAAGTCCCTACATATCTTTCGGTTTGCACGAAATTTGGCACAGCGTTCTGAAATAAGTCTAGAATGATGTGCGTAAAGTTTCGTGAAAATCGGTTAAGATTTAGATATAGCTCCCGTATATATTTTCGTCCGATTTAAAGTAAATTGTGTACCAAAGTCCCTATATATCTTTCGATTTGCACGAAATTTGTCATAGCGTACTGAATTAAGTCTAGAATGATGTGTGTTAAGTTTCGTGAAAATCGGTTTAGATTTAGATATAGCTCCCATATATATTTTCGTTCGATTTTATGTAATTGGTGCACCAAAGTCCCTATGCACGAATTTTGGTATAGAGTACTGAATTAAGTCTTGTTGCTAAGCTTCGTGAAAAGATCCATAGCTAGACCGATAGACACAACGTACTGAAGTAATATAAATAAGTCTCTGGCAAGTTTCCCTGAAATCGGTTCAGATATAGATATATAACAAACACAAAGTGGTGAAGGGTATCATATAGTCGGCCCAGTCCGACTTTACTACTTTCCTTATTGTTTTTTTTTTAATTTTTTCAACATCTATTTTTAATCCTTTTTTTTTTTTTTTGAAGACTTTTTACTTCTTAGTCCATTTATTACCGAATGGAAAATTTTCTTGCCGCAGATAAATCTTCATAATTATGCCATCTATGGATGGCACACAGAGCTCAACTGTTAATTACAACAACAACAACAACAGCAACAAATCGCTAAATATTTCTTTAATGTTTGTAAATGTTAACATTTTCGACTTTTTTTTTGGCAAAAAACAAATTAACATTTAAGCGTAAAAAAAGATTTCATTCTACATTTGACACAAGAAACGAAGAGAGAACGAACGAAAGAGAGAGAGAGAGACTTTTGAAAAAAAATTAACAAAAAATTGAACAAAACTGAGTTATTGTTTGAAATATTTCGTTGACGGTTGTTGTCTGACTGACTAACTGAACTTGTTGTATTTTGTTTGTATGTTTGATGTCGATGTGTTTGAGTACGAGCGAGCGAGCCAGCCAGCCAACGAGCTTGGTTTACATTTTTATTTCAGTTTGTTTTTTTTTTCATTTAAGGGAATTACGCTGCTAAGTCCGACAACAGCAGAATTTACCGACTGAAACTTGTATGTTAAGCAAAATGTTGAACACAGCTTTCAGTTTCATTTTAAACTTTGCAGGTGGTGTTTCGCCAAAGCGCTTCGAAATACAAACAAATATTGAAATATCGAGAAATAAAAAATAAATTAAAGAAAGAAACAAATTTTTTGAAGTTGGAAGAAAAATTTTGAGTGAGAAAAAAGAATTTTGAAAATAAATACTTGATAAAACAAAATAGAAATTAAAATTTTTTGAAAAAAAAAAATTATTTGAAATTTTTTTGAAACAAAAAAATAAATTGAAATTTTTTTTGAAAAAAAAATTATTTTAAATTTTTTTAAGAAACAATAATTTTAAAATTTTAAAAAAAAAAAAATAATTAAAAATTTTTTTTAAAAAAATAATTAAACAAATTTTTGAAAAAAAAATTATTTGAAATTTGTTGAAAGCAAAGGAAACCATAAAAAAGAATAATACAAAATTAGAAAAAAAAAATATTTGTGAAAAAAAATATCTTGTCTTGTGTTGAGATTCTTTCCTTTGGTGTAGTGCAGTGACGTTTGTGTCTTAAGTCTTTTGTTTTGTTTTGTTTTCTGTCGAATTGAATAAATCAAAGTGGCTGTTGCATTGCTGCAATGCGTTATTGCCTTCATCCACGCGCCGTCATTTCTGTGTGAATTTATGATAGTGAAGTGAAGCCAAGAAAAAAAAGTAGCAACAACAACAACACCAACTACAACAACGAGGGCTGTTGTTATGCAAATTTATTTGTTTACATTGCGTGTAAATAATTCAAGTGCAAAATAAACATTTACAGCCGCCAGCCAACCAACCCACAATAACACAACCTAGCCAAGAAATTGTAAATTTGATTTGCAAAAAAAAAAAATCAACAACTACAACAACAAAAAATTGCAATAAATATACATATATGTGCATATTTGCCATAAGTATGCTAAACACATAGTTGGCAAGAAAAAAAATACAAAAAGAAAAAAGTGCACCAACCAAACCATCACAGCAACAACAACAACCACAACACCCGTCAACAATTGTCAACGAAAAAAAAAAACAGAAAAAATCGAGTCTTTTTTAAGGTCTGTTGCATGACTTCTTTATCCTTTCCGATTTTTTTCTTATATATAAAATTTTTTTGTTTATTTTTTTTTTTTTAATTTTTGGCACGTGTGGAATTTGTTTTGCTAGTATTTTGTTTTGTTTCTCTTTTTGCAAAACTTTTGCCAAACCAAATTTTTTTAATTCCAAACAAAAATAAACAAACCGGCAAAATTCAAATAAAAAAAATCACATATGGAAATTTATATATTTTTTTAATGTGTGTAACCGTTAAGCTATAAAACTACAAATAAAAAAATATTAAAAAAATTATAATAACAATAAAAGTGCATTGTAATTGCAATTTTAGTGTTGGCGTCATTTCAAGATTTTTGCTCCATTGTTGACAGCCAAAAAACAAACAAAACGGCAATTTTTTAAATAATAATCCAATGATTATCATACAAAATTAGGAGGAAAATCAACAACAACAATAAGACATAGTCATTTGGTGTTTGAGCAATTTTTTTAAACAAATTAAAAAAAAAAAACAGAAAAAAATATTTAAAAAATTGTTTGTCACCAAAGGCCTTTAACGGGTTTTTGTTTGTTTGAGAAATAATTTATTTTCTGTCTGGGGTTCCTTCTATTTCTGGTCAATCATACTCGTCATTCCAAATGCCAAAAAAAAAAAAAAATTGTTGCTGTCAGCATTTTTTTTTAATTTTTGCAAATAGGCAAGTGCTTCTTCTTATTTTTTCTTTCTTTTTTGCTGTGCCTTTTATGGAATTTTTATGTGCCATCATTTTTTGTGGGCAGGATGACATTTAAATTATGTCTTTAAATATCAAATGTGAAGTGTTGCAAGTGATATTTGAAAATTTTATTTTGGATTAGGAAATATTTGCGGAGTAAGCAAATACATTTAAGGAGAACTAATTGTTAAGAATTTTTTTTATGAAATGTTTTTCATTTTTTTCTATGAAAATATTAAAAAAAAATTGAAATATTTTTATAAAAAATAATAATAAATTTAGAATGAAAATGTCATTTCAAAAAATTTAACTGGAAACTTGAAAAATAATCTAAAAAGAAATCAAATTTTTTAGATCAACTCAAGTCTAGAAATTTTTTATAAAAAACTATTTTCATTGAATGTTTCAAATTGTCCAATGAATTAACGAGTGAGCGGGGCAGTATAGTCGGACGGGTCGACCATATGTAGAGCATCATATGGTCGGCCCGTCCACGAAAAACTAACTTTCGGTGGATCTATATTCTGTGCTTGGGCAATATTTCGCGATATTTGAACCATCTGGACCAAATAGAGGCCAACAATTATTACTAATGTTCAGTACAGCCCACCTAATAACTTGTCCAGATTCCCTTCCCTTGTGTTGTGATGTTCTTATTCCCATTGGAGCCTATAGATCGACTCGAAAAAACACAGATCACAGATCCACATCATCACAATATAATTATCTGATCGTCAGCAAAAATTGTTGGCGTTATCCTTGACCATAACTGGAACTTCATGGAACATTTTTAGCGCGATCAGCGCTATATTTCCGCCCTCTAGCGTGGTAAAGTGTTACTAAATAATATCTGAATACATAAGCAACTGTAAATATTTAAGTGTAGCTCCCACATCTGAGTACATACGACCATATAATTGGTATTAATTTAAAGGTCAACCACTCCTCTTGGATATACTACCAACTTCTTGGGTATATGTCCTTCAGGGGTAAATCTATACGGCATAGAATACAAATGTTGTAATTTTTCACACAAAAGTCAGGGTCCATTTGACCCGCGAAATATAGGCCTATCTTTATCAAAGCAGGCATGCTTATTCCTTGGCCTGATCCCTTCTTCTTGTAAAAATTCGCGATGTTCGGGCCATAATTGCGGCCTCTAGAGCAACCAGAAAAACCGATAAAAATTATGTATTTGATCCATTTCATCCCCTAAATATTAACTGATCTTTCCAAACAAATAGGGGTCTTCATTGGCCAGAGCCCATCGTATATGCAAAATTTCGTGAAGATTGGCCCATAACTGGGCCTGTATCGTGTTTACAAATTATAATGGACAGACGGACGGACGGACGGACACACATGTCTAGGTCGACTCAGCTAGTCGAGATATGACGATCGGTATACTTAAAGGACCAATATAAAAACCCTAGGCTTGAGTTGATTAAAAAATATAAAAAAATTATTTTTTTTAATATATATTTTTGGTATTATTTTTGGTAAAGATCGGTTAATATTTAGGTTGGAAATGGACCAAAAACTTTTTTTTTTGTCTGATTTTATGGTCGCTCCAGAGGCTGCATTTATGGCCCAAACATCGTGAATTTTTACACGGAGAAGGGGATCGGCCCAAAGAATATGCATGCCTTTTTTGATGAAGATCGGTCAATATTTAGCGGGTCAAATGGACCCTGACTTTTGTGTGAAAAATTACAAAATTTGTATTTTATAGTGTATAGAATTACTCCTGAAGGACATAGAAGTTTATAGCATATCCAAGAGGAGTAGTTGACTTTTATATTGATATCAAATATATTGTCGTATGTACTCTTAAATATTTACAGGTGCTTACGTATTCAGATATTATTTAGAAACCCATTATCACACTAGAGGGCAAAAATATAGCGCTGATCACTTTGAAATTTTCCATAAGGATCCAGGTAGTGTTAAGGACAAAGTCTATAATTTCGATGATGATCAGATAATAATATTGGGATGAAGTGGGCCGAAAACTTAATTTTTTGTAGGTTTTTTGAGTCGATATTGCCCAAGCTCAGAATATAGAACCGCAGAAATTTAGATTTCAATGGAAATTGTGTAGGGTATCATTTCGTCCGATTTAATGTAAATGGTGCCCCATAGTCCCTATATATCCTTGGAAGTGTAGAAAGACGTGTGTTGAATTTCGTGAAAATCGGTTCAGATTTAGATATAGCTCCCATATATATTTTATTGCGATTTTAGGTAAATAGAGCACAAAAACCCTTTTATATTCTTCGTTTTGCACGAAATTGGGCATAGCGTAATGAATTGAGTCCAAAATGATAAATACTAAATTTCCGGAAAATCGGTTCAAATTTAGTTATAGCTCCCATATATATTTTCGTCCGATTTTATGAAAATGGTGCACCAAAGTCCCTATATTACTTTCGATTTGCACGAATTTTGGCATAGCGCACAGAATTAAGTCTAGAATGATGACTGTTAAGATACGTAAAAATCGGTTCAGATTTAAATATAGCTCCCATATATATTTTCGTCCAATTTTATGTAAATTGTGCACCATATATCCTTGGATTTGCCCGAAATTTGGCATAGCGTATTGCATAAAGTCTAGAGTGATGTGTGTTAAGTTTCGTGAAAATCTCCCATATATATTTTCGTCCGATTTTATGTAAATCCTGCACAAAATTCTTATATATCCTTCGATTTGCACGAAATTTGACATAGCGTACTGAACTGAGTCTAGAGTGATGTGTGTTAAGTTTCGGAAAATTGGCTTCAGATTTCGATACATATATATTCGTCCGATTTTACATAAAATGTACACCAAATTTCTGTTTGTCCGATTAACACGAAATTTTGCACAACGTATCAAATTGGGACTTGAATGACGTTATTGCGTTTCGTTGAAATTGGTGCAGATACAGCCATAGTAGCTTCCATATTTATTTCGAACGGGTGTCTGATTAAAATTAAATTTTTAACAGTGCGGCATACCGAATAGCGTTTATCAATTTTGATATAAATCGGTATCATATCGTAGGGTTATCATATAGTATGCCCAGTCCGACTTTGCTACCTTCCTTACTGGTTCTTAGTATTATTTCGTATTAGGGCGAGATTTTATGATCAATAATTTTATTGTTATAGCACGTCAATGTTTTTTTTTAATATGGTTAAACAACCACAATTAACAAAATATTGAAAAAATGAAGGGAAACCCCGTTCGAACTTTTTCTAAATTACATTCCTTCTCCACACTTTCTTTTTTGTTTCCAAAACTATATTCACTTTTACTTTAAGAAACGCAAATCATTTTCAAAAATTAATGATTAACTAAATGTTGTATGGGAAATTTATGTGGTCTATTCTAAGGGAGAGAGAGAAGCAAACCATTAAGATGAAAAATTAATTTAAAAAACAAATTGATTTTAAACCTACGACAATATATTTGTAGACGTTAAGCGAAATGAAAGTCATCTAGCTTGAAAGTTATTATCGAGAACACACACATGTGTTAAACATTCATTAAGAAAAAATTGTTATAATTACCGCACACCATCTGGGAAGGAGGTGGCACAGAAACGATTATTTCACTTTTCTTAAATTTTGTATTTTTATATTTTTGTCGATTTTTATTGAATTTATTTAAAATTTAGAGAAAAAAGTTATGTGTTAATAATAATATGCCTCGTGAGACCATTATTACTGGTACCCAGGCATATACTAAAGGTAATTCGTACCTTTATGCCTGGTACCCAGGCATAACTAAAGGTAAAGAATTCGTGATTCTTATCAGATATATGTATAATTCCGATTGGAAATATATCGCAAGAAAACCATGCTTATGGACTCATAGAAAAAATTTCTATTGATTTAATAAATTTTTATTAAATTTATTATTCTATTACAAGATTTTCTACAGGTCTTCTTTTTTCACACAAATTTAATTCCTTGCTACTTCACTTAGAGGACATTGTGGCGTACACATTTTGTCAATAGTCATACGCACTAGAGTGCACAATATTAAAACGGCTTTGTTTTTATTCGATACATTTATAAGTATGGATTTAAAAAATCTTCAATGCTCATTTAAGTAATGGATTTTTTTAAAGAATATATTTTCCCCAACCTAATATAATTCCTTGATACTTCACATTAAAGGACATTGTGGCGTACACGTTCTGTCAATAGTCATACGCACTTGAGTACGCAGTATTAAAACGACTTTGTTTTTATTCGATACATTTATAGGCATGGGTTTAATGCTCATTTAAGGGGTACATTTTTTAAAGAATATTTCTTCAAGGCAAAGTAAAGGTTTAGATTTTCTAAAGGCCTAGAAAAGGCGTGGATTTTTAAAATAAAGTGGATTTTTAAAGAATATTTTAAGGGCTAGTAAAGACGTGAATTTTTTAAAGAATATTTTTGAGAAAACGCGACTTGGATGTTCTGAAAAGGCCTTGCAAAGGCGTGGATTTTCTAAAGAATACTTTTTCAAGACCTAGTAAACGCTTGGCTTTATTAACGAACATTCTTTCAAGGTCTTGTAAAGGCCTGGATTTTTTAAAGAATACCTAGTAAACGCTTGGCTTTATTAACGAACATTCTTTCAAGGGGTTGTAAAGGCGTAGATTTTTTGAAAAATACTTTTTCAAGACCGAGTAAACGCTTGGCTTTATTAACGAACATTCTTTCAAGGTCTTGTAAAGGCGTGGATTTTTTGAAGAATATTGTTTAAGACTTGGTGAAGGTGTGGGTTTTTTAAGTAACATTTTGTTAGAGTCCCGAGTGGAGGCGTGTATTTTTAAAGAACTTAGATTTTTTTGAAATACGTTTCATGATGCCTTTAAGTCTTGATTGTTTTGAAAAAATACAATTGTAAGTGTGGAGTAGGCCCAACCCATTAAAAAACAATTATAGACGTGGGTTTTTAAAGTGGGGGATTTCTTAATTTTGTTTTTCAACTTTCCAACATCTGTTTTCGGATTATTTGTTCATGATTTTTAAAGGAAATATAAATTCATAATTTTACTCATTTTTTTTAAAAAAAATTAAATGAAAGAGACCGCATAGCGTATACTTTGTGTAAATAGTCATACGCACTGGAGCCCAGAAATACAAAAATCTTTTAGTTAAGACATCCTTTAGGGTTATCTACAGACAAAAAAAACACACTTCATTGGTCTTAAAGTACCAAGGTAAGGTACCTTGAGCACAAAATAACATGATATATTCATTTTTTAACATGAAAACTATAATTTTTTTAAATTTTTTTCCCCATCTGAAAGGTCACATCTTGAACAGGTTTCGGATGTTGAAAAATATTGCATAGACATAATTCCATATACTGTTTTCACTAAAGCAGTATGCAGTGTCCAGTGTAGTTCGAAAATGAATGAAGCAAATATCATATATTTTTGTGGGATCATAAATAACAAGTAATCTTGCCATTTAGTAAAACGGAATTAAAAAACGCCCTTTAAAAATATGGTCAACTCTCAAAATAATAATTTCGATTTTAATAAAATAAATTAATAGTCGAGTTTTTTAGAATTTATGCATTTTTAGGGCGAAGGATCATTCATGTAAATGTTTTTTAATTTCTCTTTCGAGATGAGCTACATGATCCAATATGCCTGATGAGCCGTTTAATCAATGGCGAAACGCGTCGCATAATGGTGGGTAGGGATACGTAGTCGAGCGCAAAAGACGACTTTTAGACTTTTTGATTTTTGCCACTGACCAAAAAGTCGATTTTTGGACTTTTCGATTTTGCCTTTGACTAAAAAGTCGACTTTTCGACTGTTCAAAATCGATTTTTATATGAATTATATCGAATTTAAAATCGATCTTGAAAAGTCGACTTTACGATTTTCCATAGACTTTTCAATAAAAAAGTCGATTAATCGATTAGTCGAAAGTCGATTTACTTATCCCTAATGGTGGGAATGTAGTATGTCTCTGGCTTTCCTTTTCATTGCAACTTCGATCATGTAGCTCATCTCGAAAGAGAAATTAATAGTATTTTTGTCATAAGTCCGCGTAATTTTTAATTTTATTTTTTAAGAAGACCCCTATTGTTTTTGGTAAAAATCGGTTAATATTTAGGGGATGAAATGGACCAAATACTTCATTTTTGTCGGTTTTTCTGGTTGCTCCAGAGGCCGCAATTATGGCCCAAACATCTCGAAATTTTACATGGAGAAGGGGATCGGGCCAAAGAATAAGCATGCCTGTTTTGATATAGATCGGTCAGTATTTAGCGGGTCACTTTTTAGCGGTTACTTTTGTGTGAAAAATCACAAATTTTGTATTCTTCAGGAGTGGCGTCACACACTCCTGAAGCACATAGGCCCGATAGGTTGATAGTGTATCCAAGAGGAGTGGTTGACCTTTTAATTGATACCATTATATTGTCGTGAATACTCGGTTCTGGAAGTTACACTTGCGTATTCAGGTATTATTTAGTAACCCATTACTACACTAGAGGGCGGAAATAGCGCTGATCGCTTTGAAATTTTCCAGGAGGTTCCAGTTGTGGTCAACGCCTACAATTTCCGGTGATGATCAGAAATTAATTTTGGGATGAAATGGAGTTTTGGTGTTTTTTGATCTATAGGCCAAAATTATAAGCCGAACATCCCAATAAAACCCACGGGGAAAAGAAGAGGGGCTCTAATCGGATAAGAGAGTGCAAATATCACAAAATATTGCCTAGGCTCGGGAAAAACAACCGCAAAAAATTCGATTGTTGTGGAAGTTGTGTAGGGTATCATATGGTCGGCCCCGTCCGACTATACTTCTCCGCTCACTGGTTTTGTCATATATCCGGGAAATTTTTAATTTTATTTTTAAAACTGTTGACTTTTTTAATTTGCATGTGCCTGTAACCCATTAAATGAAAAACAAATGATAGAGGCAACATGACGTATACGTTGCGTCAATACTCATACGCACTGGAGTATAGAAATAAAAAAATATTCAGTTACGGAATCCTATAGGCAAAAAACGTTATCGTTTTAGATCAAAAGAACCCTTCTATATGACCAGATGTGTATATTACTTAGGAATATTTTATATGGATTTCTGAGGACAACCTTTTTAATATATTGTATGTGGCAGCAATTTATAAAAATTGAGTAGATTCGTAATTTGTTTGTCAAAATAAAAAATCAGGAAATAAATTTCAAAAAATATTATAATTAAAAAATCTATTGGGTTCATCGATTAAATAAATTTGAATAAATTGCTTCACACACCCCATTTGACTGAGTTAAGTGTGAAAAATATATAAAATTATATTTATTTTTTACATCATTTCCCGCCAAATACAATGACCCCAAAAATGCATTATCTCTAATGGATCCACTCTACCTGGATGACCATTGGTCACACACACACACAAAGCAAAGCAATTAAAACATTTCTATTAAATCCGCAGTGTGTGTCTTTTTAATTTACTCCCCATAGCGATGACACAATGACCCCAAATTTGGAATGAAATCAGAAAGCAAAAAAAAAAAAAACAACAAAAATTTAAATAATTATATGACAATGATTTATTAAAATTAATAAACAAATAATAATTTTTTGTGTCGTAGATGCATTTGGAGGGAATTGAAATGTGCGTCATTTTTAAGCATGAAATATGAAAATAAATTAAAAAAAAAAAAACAAATCGGACAAAAATCAATGCATTGTTAAAATTCATAACAAATAAAAGCCTAAAAATCACTTGAAGCTTGAAGCTTAAAAAATAAATAATAAATTATTCATTATTAATTCAAAAGATAAACAAGTAAATAAATAATATTTGCGATGCTGTTCGGTCTATCTTGTTTGCCTTATTTTTTACACCCTGTGGAACAGACAACAATGAATGGAAGAAAAAAATTGAAATTCAAATTTAAAAAGATTTTTGTTATTGTTATTTGCCGGCCAGCCTATAATATTGATTAGCACAATTTTATTATATATTTTTTAATTTTATTGCCATGAGTCTATTTGTGTGTGTGTTTTGTGATTTTAAAAAAAATGATAGATTTGTTTGTTAAGTGATTTAGAAACGATTGCCTAACCGATTCCCGATTCTATTGAGATGTCAAACTATATATATATATATATATATATATATATATGAGAATTAATTAAATAAATATTACCTCATGAGATTATTATCGAACGATTGATTGTGGGTCGTTAAGGTGGCCGATTGATTAAATATTTCAAATCAAATTGAATAATACACACAGACATGGTTACAGAAATCTTATATTATATAGAATATAAGTTGAAAAAAGACTAAAAATTTAATTCATTGATATTTCACATTAAAGGACATAATGACGTCTACGTTCCGTCAATAGGTACGAAACATTAAAAAAGGCTTTGTTTTTATTCGAGATTCGTGGACTTTTACAAGGTCTATTATAGGAGAAGATTATGAAAATCCTCCATGCTCATTCATTGATATTTCTCATTAAAGGCCATAATGACGTATACGTTCCGTCAATAGTCATACGCAGTGATGTACGAAAAATTAAAAAAAGGCTTTGTTTTTATTCAAGATTCGTGGACTTTTACAAGGTAGGTATTATAGGAGCAGATTTTGGAAATTGTTCAATGCTCATTTAACTTGTAGTTCTTAAAGAATATTTTCAACATCTAGTATGGATTTTTTAAAGAATATTATGTCAATGCCTCTTCGGTGCTTGGATTTCTTTAAAACCATTTTTCGGAGCATTTTTGTACTTCACTTTCTATGCAATAATACTTCAAGCTAATTTCGTCAATACCCCTACGCATTGGGGCTGGAAAAAAATTGAAAATAAAACACTTATTTAAATATTTAGACGCTGGCGGTCTGAAGTATGTTTTCTTTATTTAAACAACAATTCTTTTTTGTGTTTGCGGCAAAGTATTTTAGCTTTCTTTCTTGCTTCTTCTTCTTAGCGATTGGTATTCTCTGAGGACGATAGGTAATAGTTGAGGTACCGACAAGTAGACTTATCGATGACATAATCGGTGGAACCTCAACAGATTTCTTTTAACGGTGTGGATTTTTACAAAGTCTATTACAGAGTGGATTATCGAAAATCTTCGATGATCATTTCAGGCGTGGAGTTTTCAAATAAGGCCTTAAAAATTGATGGATTTTTTAAAGAATATTTTTTCAATGCTACTTCTACTTTATTCTTCTCTAATTCATCAGAGGATATTGTTACCTATACGTTTCGTCAATACTCATACGCACTGGGGTACGAAAAATTAAATTAGTTTTATTCAAGGTTGTTGGAAATATAAATTGCTGCTCTGCAATCGACGAACGATGCTGATGACCACCAAATAAATTAAACACGGACGATACGGGGTTGTTGGCAGACTTTATTATTTATACACTTATTAACACTGGCAGACTTTACACGCTGTTGACGATTACACTTCTATAACTGGCAGACGTTACTTTATAGACTGGCACTTATTTCAAACTTTATTTACAGCAATTCAAACTTAACGACACACGTTAACAGACTGAGAGCACGATACTTTACAACTGAGCGCAACTTTATAAACTGAGACAACCTCTCTATGTTACAACTTCTTTTATCTGCTTCTGAACTTATTCTAGATAATTCTGTTCTAGATAATTCTTATTCTAGTTTATTCTAATGGTTACTCATTTATCTATTTTCATCTATATTAAAGTAATCATTAATTGCCTACTTATCATATTGTAAATGATCAACTTAGGGATCCCTAAATACCATTAAATATATGTGTTGCCAATTGTTTAATTCACAATATCTAACACCCCTCCTCAACACATATATTTAAATATTACCTATTTACATATATATATATATATATATATTGCCATACTATATACATAACATTTCATGCATTGACCTACAATGTTATTATAGATATACACTCTATGTTCATTTTCCTCAAATTGACGTACAATAATATGCTCTTGCTAGACACACTACTTTTATGACATACATAATTCAACAAATTCATTGATCTTATTTCATACATATTTTTTAAAATGCTTCCACAATCTGATCCTCAAATTTTATTACTTTATTGCCTTTTTTACGATCTACCTGCTTTATATTACATATCCCCTCCTTAATATGAATTTCCTTATTTTTGCATCTTTTCTTCCAATAAGCATGCAGGTACTCTCTTTCTCTCTTTGATGGGCAGTACAAATACATATTTCCCACTCGCCTTGCACATAACACTGTTTTTCCCCTTTCTATAATTCTTGCCCCTTTGTCATTAAATTTTACGGCCGCTTTCTTTGCTACTCTGCCCACTGAAATGAAGTTACACTGTAACTCGGGCACATATAACACGTCGTTGAGCATCACCTTGCATTCATCTAGCCACACGCTGCCTCTGCCTTTCGCTGTGATCTTCTTGCCGCCAGCTAAATTGATCTCTTCTATGTGCTCTTGAAATTTCGCGAACATACCTCTGTCGCAGCACAAATGTGTTGAGGCGCCGCACAGTGGGTTAGAGTACCATGTTTTCTTGGATCAAATCAGGGAAGCTATGTTAGAATATTTTTTCTTTATTTTTCAGTTAATACCATTTAAATAAGTTAAAAAAAATGTTTTCTAAGTATATTTGAGTATAATTTTATTAAGTAGTGCCAAATATCAGTGTAGGTATATAGTGCAAGGAGTACAATATGATAACTTAAACATTGAATTTTATACATCTTAAAGTTAATCATCCACATCGTCATCATCCGCAGCCGGGGATGGTCCGTATGACGAATTTTCAGGTTTTCGACTGTCAAAAAGGTGTAAACGTCGAAAACGACATATACCTGTATAAAATGTAGTAAACGTCATTTATTTCAATATTATCACCATATACAGTCATTTTCAAGAACATATATTATTTTTACTGTATATCTGGCTATTCTTTACTAGAACTGATAAAAAATTCCGAATTTTTTTAAGAAAAAAAATTTGATATTCGATATGAATTTGAGTAAAGCATACGTTATTTCCAACTCGATAAATGTTAATAGCCATTTTATAAAAAAACATAATGGTTTTGAGTGGGTGTATGTCATTTACGTCACTGTTTCTCACAGGCCACCTCTGTCCGCAGCATCACCAACTTCTGATAATTGCTCAATATGTAAAAGGGCATTTGACACAATTTCGGGTCCGTGAATAAAAAACTTGTGCAAAGTGGTAGGCATATTATACAAAGGATACGTTTCAACAAAAAGTCGTCCTGTATTGTGTGCATATATTTGAAATTTTTCATTATTAATCTCATGGCCACTGGATACAGCTATAACCGACACGTGCATTTTTATTAAATTAACATATATTTTTGTTATTTCGGCAGATTTTTCTAGCGTTTTGGTGCGTTTTTTTTGATTTCTTTAGCTAAAAATTTCATCTTGTCATTCATTGTTTGAGCGCTCGAATTCATCATAAGCTTCGACGATTATAAACAACAACGTTCGAACTTGTACCTATAAAAAATGCTAATAAAGAACGCTTTTACCCGACTACTTGAAACTGCACAACACAATCACTATTTGTTAAAACAATGAATATTATTAAAATAAACAAAAACAAAATATTATTGTAACAAAGAATATCATTAAAAGAAACAAAAATAACAACAATAAAATAATTAGAAAAAATAACATGAAAAACAAGAAAACACAACACTCAACAACAGCACCAGCCACGAGATCAATGTGACTTTTAGCTAATTTGACTGCTACAACACTTGTATTAAACAACGCATAGCTTCTAAAAGGCACAAAAGGGCAGCGTAAAATTTTGCAATATAACACAGATTTATGTCCTCTTTAATATAAACCAAAAATTATGACACGAATGTGGACGAATAATAACTATTTATCCATTTAAAATATAAAAATATTAATTTTTTTGGCAATTTCAATATAAATAACTAAATCTTAATCACTTCCAAACACAATTTCATACTCAAATGTTAACGAAGTATTTGCAAAATAACCTAAACTTCATGGTTCCGTTGAAAAATGTTTAACTTTTACAATACTTTTTAAAATAAATAAAATTTTCTACGGGAACGCTTTCACTTTTTTCAGCCTTTTTTGGCACAAAAATTTGTATGAAGTTTGACTTTGAAGTTTCACTACAAAAACACCAGTCCACTTTTGACATTAATTTCAACGACAAATGATGTAGAATTTTATATACTTTAACCGTGTGCAAAAAATTTTAACGATACTTAAAATTTAATTTTTTAATTAATCCAAGGAAACAGGGTATTCTAACCCACTGTGCGCCGCTGTCTACACACCAGACGGAAGGGTTTAGCACGTTGTTGTTGTTGCTTGTCGACGATAATGCGCTGAAAGAATGTATGTGTGTCGTCACCCTTGCGTTGTTGTTTTTGCACTGTGCAGCGTAGTGCCCTTTACGACCGCAACTGTAGCAGCTTCCATTGTTTTTGTTGTTGTTCACGTACTTGTGGGCTCGCTCATTGTTGTTGTTGTTCATACGCTTGTCTACCCGCTTATTGTTGTTGTGGAATTTTCGGGGACTTTCCTTTTTGTTGTTGTGGGACACAAAAACATTCTCGACTGTTTCCAAGTCACTGGTACTGTTTGCCCTTCTCCTTTCCCCCTCTTCTGCAAGTTTTATCTTCAATGCGCTCAAACTGGGCAGCTCATCCCTCGTTTCTAGGGCAACTACAAAGTTTTCATATGACTGTGGCAAACTAGCTAACAGCATTATCACAAAAAGTTCCTCCTGCAGCTCGATCCCAGTTTCGGCCAATTTATCACTTACGGCAGCGAACTTACACACATGTTGCTGAATACAATCTTCCTCACTCATACGCATTCCCAACAATTGCTTAAACAGAGTGACTTTACATACCGGGCCTTTTGGTCTGTGGACATCCTTCAGTGTGATCCATGCTTCCGAAGAGGTTTTGCAATTTTTGATGTAGGGGATCTGCCTTGCATTTACACTCAAAATTATGGTCGCTAACGCTTTTTCATCCTTTTTTACCCATTGTCCATAATCTTTTTCAGGCTTCTTTTCGGCACCACTTACGATGTCCCAACACTCCTGGTGGACTAAAACAGCTCTCATCGTAAAACTCCAGGAGTCATAGTTTGTTTCGTCCAACTTTTCAATGGCGTATAACGACGAACTCATTTTTTCTCTTGCAGTACTCTTGCCAATGTTGTCCTTTTACTTATGGATTTTTTTCACAGTTTTTTTCTGGAACAATATTTTTTCCTTTCTGGAACAGCACTTTATCTTTTAGAGCTCGTCTGGGCAATCCTTTATCCAGAGCTTCCTGGGCCCATAACCTGTTGAAATTATCCTTTTAAAATGATCCAGGCGATGTCCACAGCAATTAATAAAAACACAGTTTCGGGGGGATTTCAAACTTTATTTACAGCAATTCAAACTTAACGACACACGTTAACAGACTGAGAGCACGATACTTTACAACTGAGCGCAACTTTATAAACTGAGACAACCTCTCTATGTTACAACTTCTTTTATCTGCTTCTGAACTTATTCTAGATAATTCTGTTCTAGATAATTCTTATTCTAGTTTATTCTAATGGTTACTCATTTATCTATTTTCATCTATATTAAAGTAATCATTAATTGCCTACTTATCATATTGTAAATGATCAACTTAGGGATCCCTAAATACCATTAAATATATGTGTTGCCAATTGTTTAATTCACAATATCTAACAAAGGTCTAAAAAAGGTTTTTGTCAATGCTCACGTAAAGGTTGGGGTTTCTGAAGAATATTTTTTCAATGCCTAATAAAGACGTGGCGTTTCTAAAGTACATTTTTCAAGGTTTGGTATGGATCTTTTAAAGAATATTATGTCAATGCCTCTTCGTTGCTTGGATTTCTTTATAACATTTTTTTCGGATCATTTTTGTACTTCACTTTCTATGCAATAATTCTTCAAGCTAATTCACATTAAAGGTCGCAATGACGTACGCGTTTCGTCAATACTCCTACGCACTGGGGCTGGAAAAAATTGAAAAGGATTCCTTTTAAAAGGTGTGAATTTTTACAAAGTCTATTACAGAGTGGATTATCGAAAATCGTCAATGGTCATTTCAGCCGTGTACGTTTTCAAACAATATTTTTCAAGGCCTACAAAAAATTGATGGATTTTTAAAGAATATTTTTTCAATGCTACTTCTACTTTATTCTTCTCTAATTCATCAAAGGACATGGTTACCTATACGTTTCGTCAATACTCATACGAACTGTGGTACGAAAAAATTAAATTAGTTTTATTCACGGTTTAAAAAAAGTTTCTTCAATGCTCATGTAAGGGTTAAGGTTTTTAAAGAATATTTTTTCAACGCCTAGTAAAGAAGTGACGTTTCTAAAGTACATTTTTCAAGGCTTGGTATGGATCTTTTAAAGAATATTATGTCAATGCCTCATCGTTGCTTGGATTTCTTTAACCCCATTTTTCGGAGCATTTTAGAACTTCACTTTCTATGCAATAAATCTTTCAGCTAATTCACATTAAAGGTCGTAATGACGTACGCGTTTCGTCAATACTCCTACGCACTGGGGTACGAAAAATTAAATTAGTTCAAGGTTTAAAAAAGTTTCTTCAATACTCACGTAATGATTGAGGTTTTTAAAGAATATTTTTTCAATGTCTAGTAAAGACGTGACGTTTCTAAAGTGTATTTTTCAAGGCCTGGTAAAATAGAGAAATTTTTTAAGGAATATTTTTTGCAGTGCCTTTACGTACTTGAATTTCTTTAAAATGTGTTTACGGGGCATTTTAGTAAATTTACTTATTTATTTTTTTTATCAATGTCCTTTCCTTAAGCCTTTCAAACTATTTCTACAGGTCTTCTACTTTATTCTTCTAAATTTAAGTCACTGGTACTCCACATTAAAGGACAGCATAGCGTATACGTTTCGTCAATACTCATACGTATGTGGTCCGGAAAATTGAAAAAGGGCCTTGGGATTCTTTAATAAATCCACGCCTTTGGTAGCCCTTGAAAAAATATTCTTTAATAAATCCACGCCTTTGGTAGCCCTTGAAAAAATATTCTTTAATAAATCCACGCCTTTGGTAGCCCTTGAAAAAATATTCTTTAATAAATCCACGCCTTTGGTAGCCCTTGAAAAAATATTCTTTAATAAATCCACGCCTTTGGTAGCCCTTGAAAAATGTTCTTTAAAAAATCCACTTTTAAGACCCTTTCAAGGCTTCGATTTTTGAAGAAACATTTTTAATAATCGATAGTATTTCACGGGAGTATATATTATGGAAATACAAAATTTTAGTTATATATTTTGATGAAGTTACGTGATAGACGCGTCATGTCGTATACGTTGCGTCCGTAATCATACGCACGGTAGTACAGAAATTAAAAAATGTTCTTCTTAACACATTTTCTTTGCTCTATTTCATGGATTTTTTTTCTATTATAATCAAGGATTTGAATTTGAAGAAAGGAATTTAATATGTTTTCAAGGCCTTTACATTTTTAATGAATATTTCTTCAAAGTATTTTATAGGCGTGGATTTTAAAGGAATATTTTTCAAAGTAGATGTTTAATTTATATTTTTTCGAGTCACTTCCCTCTATTCCAAAATCGTCAACAATAAAGCGTTATCATTAAATCCAATTTAATTACAAATCATTTAAACGTTTACACGTAATCATGATTATAAACATATTTTGTATTTAAATCATTTAATAATTTGTTGGGATTTGTTTTTTTTTTCATATGTTCATAATATCAAAAAATTATTCAACCATCCACCCTTTCGATTTAATCTCATCAGAGTACGATATGTAATTACTATAATTGAAAGTGCAAGGTGAAAAATTGTACACTTTTGTATCGGAACATGTTTGCATGTCCGAAAGCTTTTAAAATTATGGCTTAATGTTGAAGTGTGGCACACATATAGAGATTTTAATAGAGGGGAGAGGGAATAATATAATTTTCAAAATAACGTTTATTTATTTATAAATGATCCATAGCCCTATACGATCAGCATATCATGCAACGCAATGCAAATATTGAAATAAAAAAAAAATACAATGAAAGGAAACATTCTGCCTCTACCGGTTTTCTGATTTTTTTATTTTCATCTGGGCACGTGAATATTTAAACGGATCTCGATTTAACATTCTGAAATAATAACAACAGTCAATTACTTGGCAATCTCAATAAATGAATTAATTAGTATGCAATTACGAAAAAAATATTCCATACGTATTTGCAGGATATATTGCTCGTATTTAAAACGTAAATGTTTTATGGCTATAATGAAAAAAAAAAAACGGATTTGTTTAAAAAAACTTGTGGGGAAAATATAACTATAGTAACAGAAAACATGCCTCGCGTTGGGCTGATTTATGTTCGAAAATATTTCTCGTTCAAAACATCTGTCAAGGGAAGTAGAGGTACTTCAAAAGAGAGACAATTTACGAGAGGAATTGAAATTTGAGATATGGGGAATTTTACTCCTTTATTTAAATAAAAAATAAGTTAGAAGGGCAGCATGACGTATACGTTGCGTCAATACTCATACGCACTCGAGTACAGAAATAAAAATCACTTTTTCAAACCTTTTAAGGTCTACCAAAGGGGTAATAAAGGCGAGTATTTATTAAAAAATATTTTTCAAGCTACCAAAGATGTGGATTTATTTTCTAGGGCTACCAAAAGCGTTAATTGAAGAAAAATTTTTAAGGTCCATCAAAGGCGTTGATTTTTTAAAGAATATTTTTCAGGGGCTACCAAAGGTGTAGATTTTTAAATATTTCTTCAAGGCCTAATAAAGGCGTGGATTTATTAACGAATATTTTTCAAGGGCCAACTGAGGCGTGGATTTATTAAAGAATATTTTTCAATGGCCAACTGAGGCGTGGATTTATTAAAGAATATTTTTCAAGGGCCAACTGAGGCGTGGATTTATTAAAAAATATTTTTCAAGGGCCAACTGAGGCGTGGATTTATTAAAGAATATTTTTCAAGGGCCAACTGAGACGTGGATTTATTAAATAATATTTTTCAAGGGCCAACTGAGGCGTGGATTTATTAAAAAATATTTTTCAATGCCTAATAAAGGCGTGGATTTATTAAAGATGTTCTATAGGGCGTATTCGTTGCGTCAATAATCATACGCACTAGCTTAAAGGCAAAAATTTTGAAATAAAAATGTCAAGGCCTATTAAAAGCTTAGTTAATTATTTCTACCCCTTTAAAGTGTAAATTTTTTAAGGAATATTTTTTTCTCGAATAATTTTTATCTGGATTGGAATTTTGTATTATTATTGGTTTCATAACACTATGCCACGAAGTCTCCAAAACCCAGTGTACAAAAACGTTCTTACATTATTACTTCTTAATAGGTTTAACAAAACATGTGTGCGATTAAGAATAACTACAGCAACAACAAAAAAATATTGTCCGGCAAAAGAATGCAGTTTCTGCAGTAAAAAAAAAACATTGCCTCTAGAATGTGGGTGGGGTGTTAACAGTCGCCAAAGTTCAAAAAAACATAAAAATGTTGAACAACATGATATGACAATAGCTTAAGCTTATGTTGATGGAACAATTTGTTCCGTTTTACATTTATTTATGGACTTACAAAAGAATTATTAAAAATAAAAAATAACTGCAGACATGCCAGTTTTGTCAGTTTTTTTTTCTTCGCAAAATTGAAAGGTAGTAAATGGTGAATTGAACCGGCAAATATGCATTCCAATTAGTTGATTGTTAGTTTTTAGTATTTAATTCGAGTTGTGGTATTTTATATAGTCTTTCTTTTTTTTTTTTTGTAATTTACAACTGGTTTGTTTTAATTGGTTAGCGATAAATTGTGTAGGTTGCACCTTTTAGTTGCCATGGTTTTTTTTTTCAAAACTCGAAGGAAGTCAAGTTTATTTGTTGGTTATATTGTGTGTATTTTTTTTTTTAATATGTAATTTTATTTTTAAAGTAGAATTTCAAGAACGGGATTTTTTTATTGAATAAAGCCAGAGGACAAATGTTGTTATAATAACTTATAGAACTTTGTAAGGTAAGGTAAGCAATTAAAATTCTTCATATTTTTGCAGAGTTTTTGTACTTATTTATAAATGTATTTCGGTGCGTATGACTACCGTCATAACGTATACGTCATGTGTTTATAACAGAAAGTGGACGATGCAAGGTATGGATTCATTGAAAAATATTTTTCAAGGGCTACCAAAGGCGTGAATTCATTAAATAATATTTTTTCAAGGGCTACCAAAGGCGTGGATTTATTAAAGAATATTTTTTCAAGGGCTACCAAAGGCGTGGATTTATTAAAGAATATTTTTTCATGGGCTACCAAAGGCGTGGATTTATTAAAGAATATTTTTTCAAGGGCTACCAAAGACGTGGATTTATTAAAGAATATTTTTTCAAGGGCTACCAAAGGCGTGGATTTATTAAAGAATATTTTTCCAAGGGCTACCAAAGGCGTGGATTTATTAAAGAATATTTTTTCAAGGGCTACCAAAGGCGTGGATTTATTAAAGAATATTTTTCCAGGGCCAACTGAGGCGTGGATTTATTAAATAATATTTTTTCAAGGGCTATCAAAGGCGTGGATTTATTAAAGAATATTTTTTCAAGGGCTATTAAAGGCGTGGATTTATTAAAGAATATTTTTTCAAGGGCTATCAAAGGCGTGGATTTATTAAAGAATATTTTTTCAAGGGCTACCAAAGGCGTGGATTTATTAAAGAATATTTTTTCAAGGGCTATTAAAGGCGTGGATTTATTAAAGAATATTTTTTCAAGGGCTACCAAAGGCGTGGATTTATTAAATAATATTTTTTCAAGGGCTACCAAAGGCGTGGATTTATTAAATAATATTTTTTCAAGGGCTACCAAAGGCGTGGATTTATTAAATAATATTTTTTCAAGGGCTACCAAAGGCATCGAAGCCTAAAAAAGCGTTGATTTTTCTTTAAAAGCCCAAGCCCCAAAAGTGGTGTGCCCTTTTAAAGAATTTGTTTACAACCCCCAGTAAAGGCGTGGATTTTGATAGAACATTTTTTGATTTTTTTTTATTATTTTTATGAAAACTATTTTTGGGATTGTCATGAAGCTTGGTTTTTTCTAAAATTTTTTTTTTTGGAATATAGTCAAGTGGTGATTTTCTAAAAATTATTTTTGGATTTTTGTGGATTTTAAAAAATTATATATATTTCTTTAAATCTATAAACAATATTTTTTTGTTAAATTCAGTTTTGAGCCTATGAACAAATACTTTAGAATTATAACTTGTTTTAATTTTTCCATTCCATACCATTTTTATTAAAAATATGTATAAACGAGAAATTGATCAATCAAATTTCTCAAATTTGCACATCATTTTAAAACTAAAATAAAAAACAAAAAAACACAAATGATTGACGTTTATCAGAATCATTTTGTTTCCCCCTACTACAATAAAAAATACAAAACAACATATTTAAGATTCCTTTCCGCAATTAAAAATCCATTAGAGGCGAATTAAAAAAAAAACGAAAGAACACACGCACACTCATCTAAAACTATTAAAGAAAGATTTCAAAAAGTTCAACACGTCAATACTATACCCATCCCTCCTATAAAAAAAATCACAAATCTTCCCGCATCCGAAAAAATTCCAATAGCCAGGTAGAATGAGACGATGACAGCTATAATAACCACAAACAAAAAACAATCAAATAAATTGTTCCAATATGAAACAAGAAAAAAAAACAGATTTATGCGAATAATCAACCATCACATAATTTATAATATAAAAAAAAAAATAAATAAATAAATCCAAAATTGGGCAACAACAAAATATTAACCATTTAATGGCCTCATAAACATATTTCAGATTATCATATTTCTTCCATATTTTGTCTGTGTGTGTAGTTTTTATTTAAGTAAAAAACCTATATTTTGGAAGAATCAACCGCTTCCAAATAGCGTGGAAAATAGGAACAACAATGCGACGCCATGCTACTAAACTAAACAAGATTTATCTATGACACCTGATCACGCCAATTGACGCAGTTGACCGGCTTATTTACTGCCAGCCTTTTGGTGATGTTGACCGGCCAGCAAGCAAATTGACCAGTTTGGCATGGTATTTTACAAAACACACTAACACACAGACACACATTTACACATGGGGGACAACCAGCAGCCGTTGTTGTAAACCCAAAGAAGTCTATCGCAATCTGTCTGCCTGTCTGCCCGCCAGCCACAATCGCTGACAACAACGGGTGTGAGTGATAATAATAAGGCCCAGCTGACCACCACCGCAACCACTCCACACCATACCAAGTGGACGAAGTTGAACTCTGGCACAAAAAAATAACAACAACAAAAATATTTCAACTTTAAATAAATCTTTGTTTGGTTTTTTTTTTTGTTAAGCCGGCTTTTGCATTTTTATGCATTGACCTTGCATTTTTAGTAGCTTAAGAGAGGAGAAAAAAAATACAGAAATATACAACAGGCTGTTTGTATATATATATATTCTGTAATAAAATCTGAAACACACAGATAGGTCGCTGTCCGTCCCTCTGTTTTGCTCCTATGCTAAACAGAAATTTAAGCATTTAAGCCCACAGAAAGCTTGCCTGCATATCAGAGTTTTATCGAAATTCTTGAGTGTTGCTGTTGTTGGTTTATTTTTACAACAAAAATAAATGAAAAATATAAATACTTATCATAAGTGCAGAACACAGTCCTATGTACGTGTTTACATATTTTTACAACTTCTTGTAGTTGCAAATTTTTGTTCTTGTTGTTGTTTTTATGTTTGTTAAATGTTTTTGACTTAAAGGGAACACAAGCGCCAGTAATTTTTCCATGTCCATAAATAAAAAACAAAAATACTAGCATGTGCCTGCAACCAACTACTAGTCGCGCGTCTTCCCGGGTGGCGGATGGGAAGGGGATCTCCATGATGTGCAGAGTGAAACTGACCTAGGTCTCCTATATCAACTTTTCTCTGCACTTCGTGGAAACCCGTGGACCAAAATGGATCGGGGTAGTGCCTTTAAATAAATCAACTACGATGGGTAAACGAAGTAAAACAGAATAAAGTTACGGTGCAGGGAGTTAATAACCCAGTACCGGTGATAATGATCCGGCTGTTCTAGGTGTGGATGCCTTGGCGCCTGCACCTGTATCTGTTACAAGTGCATCAATTCAAAAGCAAAACGTTGACGAACCGGCTATTGCTTTGGCAAATGAGCATGTCAAGACTGATGAAAATCAGTCTCTGGCTGACAGGACTGTAGTTCAGGGAGGGGACGACCTACACGGGACTCTACGCACTATCCGTGATAGTCTAGAGGAGGAAAGTAAGGAACTCTTCGACCAGTTAGACAGACTGGTACCGGAAGAGCAATGTGGGGATACGCTTCCGGAGGAACTGCTACTGAATCTTACCCTAACCGATGATGATGATCTGGACACAACGGTGATCCCAGCCAAGTCTACAATCTGCAACGGAGGCGATGTCCGACGATGGGGAACCTGTTGTGAACCCAGCAACGGACAGCGGCTCAAAGGTTCGGCCCGAGAAGTAGCTGACGCGAAGCATTACAAACGTGCTGTTTCGTATCTTCGTGGGGTGAGACGCGAATTTGATCTCAGAGAGGGAGATACACCTCATCAAGGGTAAGATGGGATACGTAAGGAAGTTCGAAATAATCTATCCGCACGCTCTCCATCGTGAACCCGAATCCTACTACTCGCGCAAGTTCGAAATAATCTATCCGCACGCTCTCTATCGTGAACTCGAATCCTACTACTCGCGCAAAAGTGGTAGAATCGGCGAAGCCCACTGTCTCTGACAAAGGTGCTAAGCCGACTTCTGACCTGAAGCCCAGCTCGAAGCCGAACCCTAGTAAGAATGCACAGGAAAAGACAATTGAGAACAACCCGAAGCAAAATGTCACCCATAAGCGTGATCGACGAGTGGAGGGTTCTGTCTCAAAGCCCGATTCTGCGCATAACGACAAAGATGAAGCTGAAGCTTTGGGTGGATCCACTCGTGGTCGAAATAGGAAGAAGGGAAAGTCAGTCAAAGAACCATCGTTTCCTGGGGGAGTAAATGTCGCCACACAGAGCAAATCTGTGAAGCGCATCCGGTCTTCAGAAGGTCCGTAACCCTAAACCAAAAATACGATGACTTCTCGTCTGACAGATCCTTCTACCTCATATGCGGCTGTCGCTGGACAACAAACAGCGAAGTAGCAGCTAAGTACAGAGAAGGAATCAGCCTCCTCTGGAAAGGCGAACTCCAAAGTTCGTAGCCAAAGACAGCGTAAGCCATATGACAATCATTGACAAATCTGATCCTAATGGCAGGATCATTGATAGTCATTGGTTGCTCTTTGAAAGAGCCCTTCGGTCGGCCATCGTCTGTGGGTCGGACCAAGGGGATCGTCAGTTTGGTAGTGCCTTCAAGCAGAAAGGTGACAAAGTCATCAACTGTCTGAACAAGAAATCTAAGGATTTCCTTGTGAAAACCGTGTTGGCTTTGGCACGCTCTGGGAAGGAGCCAGATCTCAAAAATATTTTATAAAAAAATCACGTTTGTTTATGGTCTATTTTTTTTTAATCCACATTTTTTATTGGACCAGAAAATATTTCTTAAAAAATCCTCTCTTATTGTTTTGTTGTTGTTTTTTGTGATTAAAGAAAAGTCTTTTGAAAAAATATTTTTGGAAAATCGCCTATTTTTGATTACAAACTAAGTTAAAAAATAAGGAAGATCTTCACCGATTGGTCTTATACTAGTTCATACGATAGCGAAACACTCACAGAAAAACGTCCCAAAATTTGGAATCGATTGGGTCATTAGATTTTGAGTTATCGTACCCGCCAAACATTGTTTGGAGAAAAATCCACGCTTCTTGATAGTATTCAAGTATTTTTTATAATTCACGCATTTTGAAAATCTTAAATTTTTTTTTATTCTACCCTTGTTAATAGTCTAAAAAATATATATTTTTAAAAATCCACGCTTATTGATATATAAATCCATTCTTGTTTATATTCTGATAAAATATTTTTTAAACAAATTTTCGCATTAATTTAGTTACTGTTTGTGAAATGATATTTGAACAGTGGCTCTGAATATTTTGTTTGGAGGAATTCAGCAAGTGTAAAAAAATACGAGTTTGCTTCTTAAATATTTTGTTTTCAACCAACACATGAAATGGAATATTTTTGGTAATTTTTTATACTCTCTTTGTAATATTTAAAATCGATTTAGAATTATAGCGTAATATAATTCGCGTATGTTTCACAAGTCGTTCGTTTTTATTTTTCAAATTTTTGGATATGTAGGAACATAGGAATTTATACGTAAAAGAAATTGGTAAGCAAATCCGCAAAAGATGGAGCTTGGAGCTAAAGAATGATGGCGACTTGGGAACCTTTGAATTAAGATAAAAGATTTTTCTGTGGATATAAGGCATTCAAAAAGGTCTTTATTGGATAGATAATATTTAAAATATATTATATAGAAATATCATCTATGAAAGCATGTGGTACAGAAACTAAAGACTTAAGGAAAAAACTTGATTCCTGGAACCAATACATTTTTTTATTTTATTTTTTTATGTTCAAAAGAAAAAAATTCCACTTTTACTTTCTGTAATTAAAATGGATTTTAACACAATTTAATCTGTTAATTAAAAATTATGGTAGTTTTTGTTTGCATGCATAACTTGCTAACTAACTACATCAATTACAAAATGAACATAAAATTACTATCATTATTATTGCTATTTCAACTTGTCAAGCAAACTTCAAAAATAAGTAAACAAAAAAAAAAAACTCGTAATTACAATAAACTTTTGCTGTGAATAATGAAAATCTCACGAATAATTTAATGCCTATAAATTATGAACATTAAATCAAACAACGACAACTTGACTTGATTCGTTCATTACCGAGTCACCCCAAGCTAATTACAATAATCTACTTCTAAAAAGCTGATACCTTCACACACTAAAATATAGTAAATAAATAAGTTTGTTGATTTTAATATCATTTGATTTTCAATGTCAAAAAGTTACACTGAGACAGACTCCAAAAAAAAAAAAAAAAAAATCTGAAATACTTGATTTTTTTTAATTTTATTTATTATTGAAATAATAAATCGTAATTTTCTCACATAAGCAAATATATATCTAAATCGTTAAATTTAATTAGCTCCCCAAAAAAATTGTTGTAAATCTCTGATGCCAATGCCCAATCGGGTTGCTTACAATGTTATGGTGAAATCATCTTGAAATTTTAAATCCACAAAAAAAATACCAAGACGTAAACGACGGCAAGTAAAACGAAAATGAATTCTATTTGGTTGAACAACACCAGATAAACAAATAATTGTTTAAAAAAAATATGGAAATTATGAATTTATTTGTGGAGAATAATTATTTGTTTTGGACCTTTTTAAATGAAATACTTGTGAAATTTACGAAAACAGGGAGGTTCATGTGAATAGTTTAAAAATTCCCTTTGCACAGAAAATTGTCTTAAATTCTGCATTGTATACCTTACACAACTATATTGTCAGGCTATTAAAGCTTTGTGCAGCCCACATGAGTTGGTAACGCCGCGAAATATTGGTCTAAGACGCACGACATATCTCGACTATCTGAGTCGATCTAGACGTGTGTGTCCGTCCGTCTGTCCATTACAATTTGTAAACATGATACAGGCCACAGTTATGGACCAATCTTCACGAAATGTTGCATGTAGGATGGGTTCTGGCCAATGAAGACCCCTATTGTTTTTGGTAAGGATCGGTTAATGTTTAGGGGATGAAATGGACCAAAAAGTAAAATGTTTGTCGGTTTTTCTGGTCGCTCCAGACACCGCAATTATTGCCCAAACATCGTGAATTTTTACCTGGAGAAGGGGATCGGGCCAAATAATAAGCATGCCTGTTTTGATAAAGATCTGTCAATATTTAGCGGGTCAAATGGAACCTGACTTCTGTGTGAAAATTGAAATTTGTTTATTCTAAGGCGTATACACATAGACCCAAGAAGTTGATAGTATGTCCAAGAGGAGTGGCTAACCTTTAAATTGATAACAATTATATGTATGTATGTACTCGGAAGTGGGAGTTACGCGTAAATATTTATATGTGCTTAGGTATTCAGATATTATTTAGTAAACCATTATCACACTAGAGGGGGAAAATATGCCGCTTATCGCTTTGAATTTTTCCATGAGGATCCAGGGATGGTCAAGGACAACGCCTATAATTTTTGATGGTCAGATAATAATATTGGGATGAAGTCGATCTAAGCTGAAAATTACAACACAACCCACGGTGAAGGAAATATGGACAAGTAATTAGAAGGGCTGTACTGAATAATAGTAATATTTGTTGACCTCTAATCGGGCAATAGGGTGCAAATATCGCGAAATATTACCCAGGCTCAGAATAAACATCCACTATACTGCTCCGCTCACTGGTTTTAATTTGAATCAAATCGCTTACTCTATTCGAGAGTTATTGTATGAAAAATCTTGGTTTATACCCCAAGCGTCTTTCGAAGAAAATCATTTCACACAATTTGTAGACGATTTAGAAATGCCGGATGGATGGAATAATTCGGCTAAAAATGTCAGATTACAAATATTGTCCAAAAAATCCCTTAGATTCTAAAATCTCAATTTCGATGAGAAACATTTGTGATCGTATTAAAATAAATATAACCTCATAAAATATATATAATCTCATTAGCCTTAAGGCTGGGTATATAAAAGCAATATAAAATAAATGTAATTTTTCTCATTAAGCAAATATAACTAAATCGTTAAAATTAATTACCCCACAAAAAAAATAAATAAATAAAAATTACAAATCTCAGATGCCAATGACCATATTGTTTACAATGTTATCATTTTTTTTTTTTTTTTTTTTTTTTGCTTTAAAATTCACAAAAATGCAAAAACCGTAAATATTAAGAAGTAAACACGAAGTGCAAATTCTATTTGGTTGAACGAACGACACCAGCTGAACAAATAATAATTATTTTAAAAATTAGGAATAATTACGAATTTGCTTTGGTTTTTTTGGGGTGGCGTTGTATTGTTTGTGAACACAACAATGGTTCATAATAAACGCAAATATACCCTAAGGAGAAATTTAAATCAGATGTAATACAAATCGAGTTTGTTGCTTAAGTCTTTTGTTTTAACAAACAACGCATTAAATTTTTTAATTGTTTGCTAAAATGTATTTGAACAGTGGCTCTGAACGTAATGGAACGTAAATATTTTGTTTGGAGAAGTTCACCAAGTGTAACACACATCGAGTTTGCTTCTTAAGTCGTTTGTTTCAAACCAATAATAACTGCGTAAATACAATCGATATAAAATCGATTGAGAAGTCTAATATAATTCGAGTTTTCTCCTTAAGTCTTTCGGTTTGTCTCGTCACAGGAAGTAAAATAAAAATCAAAAATGCGAGATTTATGAAATTCTGAAAGTCTTCTATAGGTAGAGCTGCTCTGAAGGCAAAACACACACACCCTTCTTTAGACGTTAGACTATCATTTTCGGGGTTTTTATTGAGAGACGAACCTTAGGAAATCTGAAAGGTATAATATCTATAGAATAGAGAAGAAGGGTCATCTATCCATGAAATATCGCTAAAACGCCTATAGAAGCTTAAGCAACAATATCAAGAAGTCTTCACTTGAAAACAAATGCCTTAAAATTCTATAGAAAAAAAACCTTCAGAAGGACTTTTTCAAAACAAGAACTTCAAGAGGTCGCCAACATACAGAATACCTTCAGGACTCTTTTTTTTTGGGAAATCCCCTTAAAATAAAAACAGACAAACTTCAATATATCATTATTATTCATAAGAATTATGTTTTTCTACAGCGCTCTAACATACAGCAACACACTTTAGAAAATAACCTTTAAGAAAAACCCTTTTTTTCTTTTTTAGAATGCATTGTAAAAAATGGAAATATACAACAACTCACATTAGAGTCCATAGTCTTAAAAAATATTTTGTTGATAATATTAAAAAAAATTAATATTGACGCAGGTTGACATTCTCAAAAAATATTCTTTAAACCTCATATGGATTATAAATTCAATGTATTGAAACGAGGATTATTTTACACAGACCCATCAGGTTAGACATCGATCCATCAGGTTAGACATTGCTATTTATACTCTACCTTGCATGTACAATGAGTTCGGCCCAATGAAGATCCCTATTGGTTTTGGTAAAGATCGGTTAATTTTTAGGGGATGAAGCGGACCAAATACTGAATTTTTGTCGGTTTTTCTGTTCGCTCCAGAGGCCGCAATTATGGCCCAAAGATCGAATTTTATATGGAGAAGGGGATTGGGCCAAAGAATAAGCATGGCTGTTTTGATAAAGATCGGCCAATATTTAGCGGGTCAAATGGACCCTGATTCTATAGCGTTCTATAGCGTACATAAATTTGTATTCTATAGCGTACATATTTAGTCCTGAAGGACATAGAGCCAAGAAGTTGATAGTATTCCAAGAGGAGCGGTTGGTCTTTATATTGATACCAATTATATTGTCGTATGTACTCGGATGTGGAAGTTACACGTAAATATTTACAGGTGCTTACGTATTCAGATATTATTTAATAAACCATTACCACACTAGAGGGCGGAAATATAGCGCTGATCGCTTTGAAATGTTTCAGTTATGGTCAAGGACAACGTCTATAATTTTCGGTGATGATCAGATAATAAATTTTGGAAGAAGTGAACCGAAAACTTATTTTTTGTGCAACCATCACGAAATATTACCCAGGGTCGGAATAAAAATTCGCAGAAATATAGAGTTCTGTGGTAGTTGTATAGGGTATCGTATGGTCGGCCCCCGTCCGACTATACTGCTCCGCTCACTGGTTTTAAAATATAGCATTGAAATGTTCCGCTTTTTGGAAATAGAATATATCGATCCATATTTTGGTGTTGCCCCCTTACAACGGCACCATTCCTTTGAAATTGTTTAGCCTTTCAGATCCAAAGGCATTAATAATTTGTCTGGTGTATTTGTAGAAAAATTTAAAGAGGAATTACAGGTTATGTTCGTTCAGAGTTTATTTTTATTTTCTGTATTGCAAAAGGGATGACAAAGCAATAAAAAAACACACATGTTTGTACTAGCTTCACTTAAATATTGTCAGATTTCACAGTTGATTAATCTGAAAGGGTTAAGACATTTTCTAATCGAAGGGGCTATATTTTAGCATGATTTTTAGAGAGCGATAAACATATTTGCAGAACATTTTCGTAAAAAGTCTATGTTTTTAAAAATAGCCTCCATATAAAGGCCCTGCACCAATTTCGTGTTTTTTTCCAACAAAGTGGAAGTTCTTTGGCATTCCCAATTCTTGAAGAGTGATACACCCCTTTGCAGAACATATTCCATAATGATCTATGTTGCTACATAGCACCCATATAAAGGTACCGCTCCATCGCTATTTTAAGGTTTTATTCGCATTTTTCCACTGCAGGATATGTACTGATATTTTTTAATAGATTCCGCTTCATTTATACCCTACACAACTAAGATGTCAGGGTTTTTGTGTGGCCCATGAAATATTGGTCCTATACCATTTTTAGTATACCGATCGTCATATCTCGACTAGCTGAGTCGATCTAAACACGCTATATGTCACAAATATGACCCGAACACCACGAAATTTTACACGAGTGAAGGAATTTTGTCAAAGAATAAGCATGACTGTTTTGATTAAGATCGGTTAATATTTTTTGTGCGAAATATTGCGAAATTTGAATTCTATGGCGTATATATTTACTCCTGAAGGACATAGACCACAGAATTTGGAATTTGGTTGACCTTTAAAATCGTAACAATTATGGCGATGTATGTACTCGGATGTGCAAGTTATACTTAAATATTTACAGGGCGTATTACTTAGTATTGGTATTACAATTACCGCGCAGTTGGCTAGGAAATTTTGCATGAAGTTCCAGTTATGGTCAAGGACGACTCCTATAATTTGCACTAAAGATCGGAGGATATTTAATAGCTCTATAGACCACAATTATAAGCCGAAAATCACAACACACGGGGAAGCGAATATGACCAACTAATTAGAAGAGATGTTTTGTGTAATCATCGGTCAATTTTCAGTGGGTTAAACAACCAAGACCTTACTATGTAAAATGTACGTTATGGCGTCAATGTTCACCCCGAGAAATCAAGGTTCGGAAAAAATGCCAGGGTAATCGCTCAAATATAGCGAACATTTTCAATATAGGCACATATTTTTTAAACAGCCCCCATAAAAAGGTCCCGTAATATATTGTGTATCAAAGTTCTTAGAATAATTTTCCAACCTGAGCTCAGAGAATTTTCTCCCACAGAATAAAAATTACTCCTTAGCTCCCATTATTTTTATATAAAAGAAATTTTTTTTTTTTTTTTTTTTTTTGAGAAATTTTTATAAAAATATTACAATTTATAAGAGATATATATAAAAATGCTAGTATTTATTGCTATGGTTTAAAAATATTCAATAAATTATTTTTGGTTTTACCAAAATCATTCAATATTGAATCAAAAACAAGTTAAACAAAATTGGTATAAAGTCAGTCAGTTAGCGCACATTGTTGTCCAACCGGCCTGTCTCACATCAGTCCGATAATAATAAAAATTATTATTTACATACAAGTATTTCTGCTGTTATGGCCATCTCTAAATATCGAAGTGTGTGTGTGTGTGCCAGAGATTCTTTTGTCTGCTGAGGAATATTTTTGTTTTAATTGCAAATTAATTTTGAGATTTATGTTTAGTTCTGGCTGCCATGCTGATAGGGGGGATTTCAGGTGATTAATTTTATGGCCAGATTAATTACATTGAAAAATTGAAGAGAGGGAGAGTGAGTGAGTGAGAGACATATATAACCGGAAATATAGTTGTTTATTATATACAATAAATAAATAAAATTGTAAATTATGCACTTGATTGTGATCATGACTATCATAGAGGGATTAATTTAATTTACGGACTTTAAATTAAATTTTAAGGTCTTCTCGGTTAACTTTCAGATGTGTATCTGAAAAAAAGATAATAACTGTCAGGGCTACAATGAAAGAGTAAATGTTATTTTTTTTAAATAAAATAGTGGATATTATTTCCTTTACCCAAGATATATCAACAAATGACAATCTAAGCAAAAGATATCGCTTAAAAAAATTAATCACAATTTCGTTGATTAAAGTTGTTGTTGGAAAAAAAATGTGTTTATAAACAAATTAAATATAAAATCCACAACAACAACAAAAATGACACATAAAGATCATTTAATGGAGATACAAAGGCTGTAAACCATTCGGCACTCAAATCCGCAACAACGGCATCAAACATCAGCATCCTCTTCATTGGCAAGCAAACAAACACCACACGATCAAACATCAGTACCAACACCAGCATCACCACCACCACCATCAGTAATAATAGCTGGCAACCTTGACCATTCAATTCTATATGAGCGGTATTTTTTTTTTTTTTTTAATTTTTTATTATTATTTTTTTTTTTCATATATTTGATACTTTTTTTTTGGTATATGAATTAATTTGAGCCAAGTAGATGGCTGAGTAGATACTGATGATGATGCCGAGGCTGTGACTGCTGCTGGCCGACCGACTGATGAGTCGTCTTCGTTCGTGTGTGCCGCCTTTTTGGTTAATTTATGCAATGAAAAAAAATGTTGAATCTAATCAGATAGCTGTTGCCGGTTTTTGTTTGCTATGGCCAAATGTCTTCTTCTCATCATCAAAAAAAAAAAAAAAAATAAACCACCAACAAACATTTCAAATAAATTTTCGAACAAATTGCAAGTGTTTTGTGCGATTATCTAAAATTTTAAATAAAGGTCAAAATGTCGTCGTTGAGTATCTAGATGAGTCTATGATTAATGTTTGAGAGTTTTACTAAAAAGGCAGCTGCTTACTTATTTGTAATTCTTATATGGACAATAATTGCCGATTTTTGATGACTCTTGACATAAGAATATCGATTTTTTTTCAAATTGATTTTCTTCTCAAAACATCTCAATCTCAAAATATCTCAAAATATTCTATGAGGAGATTTTCAGAAAATTATTTTTAAAAACAACTTCAGAGAGGACCTTCCATATTCAGACAGGAGGTCTATAGATTAAATATCCTGTCTAAATATTTTATTTGGAAAACCAGTAAGGAAAGTAGTAAAGTCGGACTGGGCCGACTATATGATACCCTTCACCACTTGGCTATATTGTACATATGTATCCTTACAATTGTGTGGCAATGTTCCCTCATGTCTTTCCGCAACCTATGATAAATTTAATTTCATTCGGGCAGATTTAGAATCGTCTACGTACCATGGGACAAATTTTTGGAAAACGATTTATAGCAAAATTTATATACGCTATTTGTTGGTGCCCCATTTACCTTAAATCGGAAGAAAATATATATGAGAGCTATATCTAAATCTGAAGCGATTTTCAGGAAACATAGCACACATCATTCTACACTCAATTCAGTACGCTGTGCCAATTTTCGTGCAAATCGAGAGATATATATGGGGCTTTGGTGCACCATTTACCTTAAATCGGACGAAGATATATTTGGGAGCTATATTTAAATCTGAACCGATTTTCAGGAAACTTAACACACATTATTCTACACTCAATTTAGTATGATGTGCCAAATTTCGTTCAAATCGAATGATATTTAGGGACTTTGGTGCACCATTTACCTTAAATCGGACGAAAATATATATGGGAGTTATATCTAAATCTGAACCGATTTTCGCGAAACTTAATACACATAATTCTAGACTCAATTCAGTACGCTGTGCTAAATTTCGTGCAAATCGCAAGCAATTTAGGGACTTTGTTGCACTATTTACCTTAAATCGGACGAAAATATATATGGGAGCTATATCTAAATCTGAAGCGATTTTCGCGAAACTTAACACACATCATTGTAGACTCAATTCAGTACGCTGTGCCAAATTTCGTGCAAATCGAAAGATATTTAGGGACTTTAGTGCACCATTTACCTTAAATCGGACGAAAATATATATGGGAGCTATATTTAAATCTGAACCGATTTTCAGGAAACTTAACACACATTATTCTACACTCAATTCAGTATGATGTGCCAAATTTCGTGCAAATCGCAAGCAATTTAGGGACATTGTTGCACTATTTACCTTAAATCGGACGAAAATATATATGGGAGCTATATCTAAATCTGAAGCGATTTTCGCGAAACTTAACACACATCATTGTAGACTCAATTCAGTACGCTGTGCCAAATTTCGGGCAAATCGAAAGATATTTAGGGACTTTGGTGCCCCATTTACCTTAAATCGGACGAAAATATATATGGGAGCTATATCTGAATCTGAACCGATTTTTCCCATGCTTAAATCGTCACAGAATTTTTCACTGAACAAGACATCGCACATAGATCACATATTTAATTTATTCCAATTTTATTTCAATGGCCCTTCAAAAATGCGAGATCTGTTAGGATCTCTTGAATATAGCCAAAGTGGTAAGGGGTATCATATAGGCCGTCCGACTTTACTACTTTCCCTACATTTTTTTTAAATCGGCATGTTAAAGGTTTGGAGACGAAAAATCATCGGCAATGAAAGAGAGGAATGGTAAAGTAGTTCCATTTCATTGCTCCTCTTAGAATGTGTTGGTTTAAAACAAAAGACTTAAGAAATAAACTCGAAGTTATACTTAGAAGAGATGTTGAAGATAGCCTTTTGTGCAGAAAACATTCAAGAGGTCCTCTGTATATATAAGACCTCAAGATAATTTAATGGTCCTTCAAAAAATGCGAGGTCTGTTAGGATGCATCTCTTGAATATAGCCAAAATGGTAAAGGGTATCATATAGTCGGCCCCGTCTGACTTTACTACCGTCCTTACTGTTTATTTTTAATTGGCCTGTTAAAGGATAGAAGAAGAAAATTAATCGGCACTGAGAAAGAGAGAGAGAGGATTTCCATTTCACCTCCTCTCTTAGAATGTGTTGGGTTAAAACAAAAGACATAAGAAACAAACTCGGCACTGAGAAAGAGAGAGAGTAGTTCCATTTCACCCCCTCTCTTAGAATGTGTTGGTTTAAAACAAAAGACTTAAGAAACAAACTCGGCACAGAGAAAGAGAGAGAGAGAGCAGTTCCATTTCACCCCGTCTCTTAGAATGTGTTGGTTTAAAACAAAAGACTTAAGAAACAAACTCGGCACTGAGAAAGAGAGACAGAGTAGTTCCAAGAGGTCCTCTGTATATATAAGACCCTAAAGACAACTTAAATGTTCTATATACAAAAAAATAGGCTTTCGGGAGGTTTTGAAAAAAAAATATGAGCTACAAAAGGTATTTTTACAGGAGATATCTCACATACACAAATCACTTTGATTTGATTTCTATAAAAATATACAGACTTATTTTTAGACATTTAGATATAAAATACAGTGGTTTCAATACCACAAACAAAATAATCGTTTAAAATAAAATCAATCAATACTGTCATCATGGTTTGTTTATCTGCCGGTCTGTCTGTCTGTCAACACCAAAAAAACGAACAATTAAATCCACAAAACTCATAAACTCCACAACTATACGATACCACAATACTCAATTGTGATTAATAGTTTTTTTGATTTAAAAATAAAGATTTTTTCAATGGATATTTGTGTTTTGTTCGCACGCCAAAAAAAAAGTTAACCGACCGTCATCATTATCTATATTATCGATAAATCGAATGGCTGTTTACAGCGATCATTAATCAACATGGAATTATAAAGCTGTTGATTTGAAGTGACACAATTTTTGTTGCTGGCAAAAAAAGATTAAAGAAAACAACAACAACAAAAGAATAATGTTTAAATATGTGACACTGTCTGGGGTGCAAAAAAATATGATGATAATAGCAACAAAAAAAAGCATAATGATCATCTATTGATCCAAATTACTAATGATACATTTGGATCGATTTTAAGTAAATAAAATTGAAAAATTAAATAAAAAATAATATATATTTATTGATGATCTTGGGAGAGAATTGTGAAGGGCTGTAAAAAACATTATATTCTCGGGAAAACTTATTAAATAAATTGTTGTAAAATTTGTTGTTTTTATGACAACAACTTATTACATTGTCCACCATTGTCCACTATTGTTTCGGATCTCGCTACTGATCTTCATAAGTTCTCTTAGTGTTTTTGTTGGGTATATTCTACCCAGAAGCTATTAACATCTCCGTTAAAAGAAAAACCTTGTATACCCCAAATGTCTCTTGTAACAAAGCATTTGACTATTTTCCAAAAACAAAATACAAATTGTACCCCAAATAACCCGCCAACGCTACTGAAGTTGTCAAATTTTTATAATTATTTTTGTTTTTTACTTCAAGAACTACGTAATCGGACGAAAATATATAAGGAAGCTATATCCAAAAATGAACAAATATAAACTAATTTCAGTACTTTTTGTTCCTATCAGCCATATATTGGTTCCTTGGTGCGTCAATTACTTAAAATCAATCGATAATATATAAGAGAGCTATATCTAAATCTCAACCATTTTCACGAAACTCAGCACGCATAATTCCAGGCTCAAATCAGAACACTATGCCCAATTTCGTGCAAATCAAAAGATATATAGGGACTTTGGTGCACCATTTACATTAAATCGGACGAAAATATATATAAGAGCTACATCTAAATTTGAACCGAATTTCACGAAACTTGACAAACATCACATTATGCTCAATTTAGTACGTTATGCCAAATATCGTGCAAATCGAAAGATACCTCGGGACTATGGTGCACCATTTAAAATCGGACGAAACTATGTATGGGAGCTATATCTAAATCTGGACCAATTTTCACGAAACTTGGCAGACATCACATTAGGTTAAATTCAGTGCGTTATGCCAATCTTCGTGTAAATCGAAAGATATATAGGGACTTTGGTGCACCATTTACATTAAATCGGACGAAACTATATCTAAATCTTGACCGATTTTTACGAAACTTAGCAGACATTATTATATGCTCAATTCAGTACGTTATGCGAAATATCGTGCAAATGGAAAGATATATAGGGACTTTGGTGCACCATTTATATATATATATATATATATATATGGGAGCTATACCTAACTATGGACCAATTTTCACGAAACAAGGCAGACATTACATTAGGCTAAATTCAGTCCGTTATGCCAAATATCGTGCAAATCGTAAAATATATAGGGACATTGGTACACCATTTACATTAAATCGCTCGAAAATATGTATGGGAGTTATATCTAAATCTGAACCGAATTTTCTCAATTTCAATAGGGTTCGTCCTTGGGCCAAATAAGTGACCTATGTCAAATTTCATCCAAATCGGATCATAAATGCGACCTGTACTTTGTTCACAAAAATACATGGACGGGCAGATGGACGGATAGACGGACATGCATAAATCCACTTAAAAAGTGATTCAATGAATATTCTCAAAAGGAACTATGTGACATAATACCCTGTACCACAGTGTGGTGAAGGCTATATGAAGAGCCAACATGGTTGAAACAAATTAAAGTTTGTTTCTTAAGTCTTTTGATGTACTGCATATTCTAAGTCGTGTATTGGTGGGTGCACACAATCGACTTATAATAGTTTTGGCTTCCAGAAGAAGAAATCAAATTCCACAATTCACAGCTTGTAAAAGTAATTTTCAAACAAATATGGAAAAACCCTTGATTTGCTATTTGCTGGAACTGGAATTGGTTTGTACACTTCCAGAAGAAGTTGGTTACAATTCAGTCTCAGTTTTCTTTTGTGATTGACTTTTGAGTTATTTTCCAAATTTTTCAAAGATGGACAAACATTCTTTTAAAACCAGTGAGCGGACGGGACCGACCATATGAAACCCTACACAACATCCACCAAACTCTAATTTTTGTGGTTCTATACTCTGAGCCTGGGCAATATTTAGTGATATTTGCACCCTTTTAACCGATTATAGATCAACAACTCCACGTTCTAACCCTGGCATATTTTCCACAATTTGTATACCCTTCACCACACTGTGGTACAGGGTATTATGTCTTTGTGCATATGTTTGTAACAGTCAAAAGGAAACGAGATAGACACATGGTTCCTTTTGAGAATATGCATAGAATCACTTTCTGAGTCGATATATGCATGTCCGTCCGTCACAGTACAGGTCGCATTTATGATCCGATTTGTATGAAATTTGGCATAGTTCACTTATTTGGCCCAAGGACGAACGCTGTTGAAATTGGAAAAAATCGGTTCAGATTTAGATATAGCTCCCATATATATTTTCGTCCGATTTTAGGTAAATGGTGTACCAAAGTCCCTTTATATCTTTCAATTTTCAAGAAAATTTGGCACAGCGTAATGAATTAGGTCTAGAATGAAGTGTGTTAAGTTTCCTGAAAATCTGTTCAGATTTAGATACAGCTTCTATATCTGACCAAATGGAAAATTTAGTATCGGTTGCAGAATGATATGTTTATGGATCCAATTAAAGATTTCGTTTCATTGCACCCCCTGAATGAAATCTCAACTTCACCGAAAACTATAGACGTCGTCCTTGACCATAATCGGAACTTCATGTCCAATTTCGAAGCGATCAACGCGAAATTTCCGTTCTCTAATGGAGTAATAGTAATGCTTTGCACATAGACACCTTCAAATATTTACGTATAACTCCCACATCAGAGTATATACAGCCATATAATTGTTACCAATTTGAAGGTCAACCACTCCTCTTGGATATACTATCAACTTCTCGGGGTCTATGTCCTTCAGGAGTAAATATATACGCCATAGAATACAATTTTTTTAATTTTTCACACAAAAGTCAGGGTCTATTTGACCCGCTAAATAATGACCGATCTTTATTAAAACAGGCATGCTTATTCTTTTGCCCGATCCCCTTCTCCATGTTAAATTTCACGATATTCGGGCCATAATTGCGGCCTCTGGAGCGACCAGAAAATCAGACAAAAATAAAGTTTTTGACCCATTTCATCCCCTAAATATAAACGGATCTTTACCAAAAACAATAGAGGTCTTCATTGGCCAGAACCCATCATGCATGCAATGGCCTGTATCGTTTTTACAAATTATAATGGACAGACGGACGGACGGACACACATGTCTAGATCGACTCAGCTAGCCGAGATATGACGATCGGTTTACTTAAAGGTGGGTCTTGGACCAATATTTCGCAGCGTTACAAACTCTTGGGCCTGCACAAAGCTATAATACCCTGACAACATAGTTGTGTAGGGTATAAAAATGTATTTTAATTTAAAAATTAAAATTAAAAAGAAAATATTTGCTTAAAAGGGATTTCTATTTTCCGAACTCGAACCATGAACCATAAAAATTATTTACTCACTTATTCGGCATAATTTCCAATTAAAGGAGGGTTTAAAATCTTAAGTGGGGTTCTATTTACCTGTAAAGAAAACAAACAAAAAAGTGCATGAGATTAGTGAGGTTAGGTTCTTGTCCTCGGAATTGTTAGTCGAACGAACTAATTTAATTAAATGGTTTACACGCAACTTAGGTAGTTAAATTAATTTTTATGGCCGCACAAAGTTAAACCCTAATTTTTAGGTCAAATGATTAGGACTGGTAAAATTTCTGAGAAATAAGTGATTTTTCGCAGAGCGAGAGAGAACGAGAGAAAGATAGAGAGAGGCACATCAGAGAGTATCTTCATTCTAGATGCGAACACAGGACGTTAAAAAACCATGGAAATGAAATATTGTCTCAGAGAGAGAGAGAGAGGGAGTGAGAGAGAGGGAGTGAGAGAGAGAAAGTGAGAGAAATTCTTTAGTTGCAAATTTTATTCTCTGAGAGAGACTTTATATAAACTTGTATGCATCTTTAAACCTTTTCCTAGAAATAAGAGAATATCAAAGAGATAAATACAAACGCGAGAAGAGATGAAGAGAATTTTTTTCTAAAATGTGTTCCTTCTTTTTCTTTACAGTTATTGAACACCAGCCGAAGGAAAAACATGTCCAAGGTGTGTTAAAAAAAATTATTAAATAATATCACAAAGTCTCAGACTATAAACTAAGAAAATCGCACAAAAATAACAACAACAGTATTACCAGTATCAAAAAATCCCCTTCCAATCACCATGAAGTTCAAAGTAAAAATATTATTATTAACGATATTAATGGGTTGCACCATCACCGCCGTATATGGCGATAATGAAGATCCCAGCTTGGCGACAAGTGCAGACAATATTAGTGCCGCCTCCAATGACCCAACCACATCCAATGAAGAAATCTATGAACCCGAACTAATACAACAGCAGGTTGAAGAGGCTCAACGTATACTCCACGATTTAGATATGGAAATGGAAACAGAGACAGAAATCTCGATGAAGACGGTGCGTAATATTTCCGATAATCAATTGAATTCGGCTTATGCATCTTCTTCGTCATCGTCGTCCTCGGAGGATATTCCGATATCCAAACAAAAGGATGACGATTATGTGAACGATGCACAATTATCTAAAGAAGATAAGCAGGAAGAAGATCAGGATCAACTCCATTTAAATAAATCTCGTATGGGTCGTCTACTACCCAATCCAACACCTGGGCCCAACTCACCATCACCTCCCACCCACATTCCAGACTATATACGCCAAATGAAACCCAGTGATGATAATGATGATGACAATAATTCTCAAGAAGCTGCAAATCTCTCCCTTGCCGATTATACCGATGACACCATCAGCAACAACAACAGCGAACCTCAACATCTAAGAAGTTCGGGCCAACAACCCAGCATCGATTATGATGAGCCAACGCCACAGGCCAAAGAAAATGAGGACATTGTCCCCCTGGCGATGCGTTACTATGACGAAGAAACCAATCAAGAGGTGACAGCAGCTGCTTTGCATGACAACAACAATAATAACAATACCAACAATGACAGCAACGATGATGATGATGATGACTATCACGAAAGTGCTGGTGAAACCAATCGCCTAAACAATGAACCCATACCCATGCCTCAGGTCCAACCACAACAACAATGGCCAGTGCCACAACAAAGATCATTTGCATTACCCACAAATAATGAGGCCTCAGTACCACCACCACCACCATCCTCTGCACAGAATAGTTCGGAAGAATATTATGATGAGGAAGTGTCATCCCGTGAAGATGAATTGATGGTAACCACAACGGCTGCCGGAGCAGCAGCCATAACTCCCACCAGCCAAACAAATAGCGAACCTCGTCCAACAATGGTAATACTTGCTGCCGGTTTCCCCCTGGCCTATCAACCGACCACAAGTGCTCCAGCACCACAACGCTCCAATAACCAAACACCACCACCCGCACCAGCACTAATGACACCCGCATCACCAACTTTGGGGCCAACAACACCACCATATCCACTAATTGCCTCTGCCATGGCTGCTGCAGCTGCCGCTGCCTTACCCGCCACCGGTGACAAAAAAGGCAAACAAATACCCATTGTAGCCACGACAACAACAAAAACAACGACCACTACAACAACATCAAAAACCCTCCCCCCACCGCCGCCTCCCATTGTACCCGCCATACCGACCACCATTAAGACCATTAATGCGGTAGCCGGCACCAGTCGACGTCACTTGTTGCCACACGAACAATTGCGTAACTACATCGAAGATGCCTACATTCGGATGCCACTTGCGGTTATTGTCGATCCATCGTCGGAATCACTGGAAAAGACGAAGGCCTTGTGGAATGAGGCATTGCGTGCAAATTTAAATATCAAAATTATTTTGGTTACATTGAATGAATCGGGTAAGTTTTTTGGAAGTAAACGAAAAAAAAACAACAACAAAATGTGGATATATTAACGATGATAAATGCTAGTTGGGGATATTAGGGTGGTCCGGGGTTTAACATGAAAAAATAATCATCGATTTCTCACGGAAAAATCATCAAAAACTCGATTGAAAAGAAGTAAAGTCAACTTGAAGTTGGATCAGACCGAACTTATTATAACCTGAAGGACATGACTAAATCGAAATATAATTTGGGGTCTACGTATTTATTTCGAGGTGGTACCAGTAAAAGTAGCTCTATAGATCCCATTTTTATTCTTGATCTAGGTAAAAATATTACAATATGTTCATTACGGATCAAATCGGATACTTCATTCGGTTGATATTGATTTTTCAAAATTTTCGGGAGGTAACAGAATATGTGGACCAATGTGTCCCATCTTCAGACTAGATCTAGGTTTGGTGTATAAAATCGGACACTCCGGTAATTTCAAAGCATTTCAAAATGTTGACCCCGCTTGAAATTTACCCTTTGTGCGGGAGGTACCAGAATATATAGACCGATAGATCCCATCTTCTGACTAGATCTAGGCTTGGTATAAATATTATGATGCTGATCAAGTCGGATCACTTCAAAAATGTCAAAATTTGGGGGAGGTATCAAAAGGAATGTTACGATGGGGTCCATGTATATTTCGTAAAGATATTACAATTGATATTGGACTTAAACAATTTCAAAATGTCGACCCTTTTGTGGCGGATGTACTAGAAGGAGTAGACCAGTACACCACATCTTCCAACATTATAAAAAAGATTGGTTAGGTTCTGCAAATTTGGGTTCAAATATGATACTTCGATATTCCCATCTTCGAACATTATCAGCGATGTTCAAAGTGTTGATAAAATCGATTAATGCCTTCGAGAGTTATTGTGAATACCAGTCAGACGGAGGGGCAGACATTTGTAAATCGTCTCCAAATTATCTGAAAATTATTTGTTCCAAAGAAATTTAGGATCAAAGAGCAATATTTTGATGAATTAAGGACCTGAAAACATCATCAGGAATCCGAGATGCCAAATTACATCCACTTCGGTAGGAAAAATGTGACTGAAACATTCAAAGTGCCTTTATTATGGGGTCTATGTCAAAACATAAACCTATTTCGAATATTTTACAGCCACTGGGTTGGAAAAATCTCCAAAATACCGAGGAACCTTTATATGAGAGCCTTGTCGAACATTTTCTGAAAACATATTTTTCACACATCAAGAATCTAGAGTGTCAAATTAAGTTTCTTAAATGAGTAAACGCGGCCAAAAAAAGAGGTCCACTCTCCAAGAAATTAGAAAGCCAAATTACTTTCACTTTGTTGAGGAAATTCGTCAAAATATCGAAAATGGGACTGAGTCGTTATATAAGGCCTATGTCAAAATATGGTGTTATATTCACTGTATTTCTAAATGATCGAAAATGGGGCGGTATCTTAAGATGGGGAATATATCAAAACATATATTGGCATATATTGACCCCTACAAAATATGGAAAATATGGAAAATGGTGCGGGTCCTTTATATTGAAGCTATGTCGAAAGCGGAGCCCATACTGCAAAATTTCTGTAAAGAATTTTTCAACCTTCTAAAAACCAGAATGCCATATTACAGCCACTTCATTGGGAGAATGCGACTAAAAACTTATAAATATCGAAAATGGGACTCAGTCGTTATAAGTGGGCCAATTCAAAAATATGGAGCTATATTTACTATTTTCGGAATATGGGTATATGTCAGTAAGCCTCAAAGAATCGGAAATATCAAGTTACAGCCACGATGGATGGAAAATGTGGCTAAAACTTTAAAAATATGGAAAATGGTGTGGCATCTTTAATAGACGGGATATGTCAAAAATTAGGCATATATATTACAAAATATCGAAAACATGACTGGATTTTTATAAGGAGACCTATATCGAAAACATTCTTCGAATATGATTTAAATCCTCAATCACTTCGAAATGAAAAATTACATTCACTTCGTTGGTAAAGTGCGAACCTTAAAATGCTGAGACTGGTACTGAGTCCTTATATGGGGGCTTATTGACCTATATTCACAATGTTCTGCTTAGATATCAGTCAGCATCCAGGAACGAAAAATTTCATATTGCATCTTCAAAATACAGAAAATTGGACAGGACCTTAATAAGGGGACAATGTCAAAATATGGAGTTTTTCTGCATAAATTTATGTTGCCCTCCAAGAATCCGAAAATTACAGTCACTTCGGTTGGAAAGTGGACCGATATATGTGGACATTTTTTTTTATATTTCCGATCTCTACTCTGATCGATGATATATGTTAAATATGTTAGTATTTTGCCGTTTTCTTCGGTTTTTGGCTTACATTTTTATATTTTGAGCATGGGCAGTGATCAGGAGTCCGATCCATATCATTGGAACCAAAACCCAATCATCTCAATAAAAACGTCCACAAGAGCCAAAGCCGAAGAAATACCTCAGGTTCGATGAAATGTCAAGGCTTTGCTAATATGGCGTGGTGTATCTTGAATTTTTGCCAAAAGTTCGAACGGTCATAAATAATACTCCTCTGAAGTTATATGCCGTTTGTCCGAAGCAATTCGACCGATAAGCATAGAACTGCGGGAAACCCATATCGATGCTTGTACATGAGTGTTGGGCCAATAGTTATCAGGTATCATTTACAGTATTCATCAGTCTTGGTCCCCCTTTTCTCAAAACTGAAGACACCGATAAAAGGAAAGAGTTTGGCTCGATTGAGGTGATAAAAGAAAATTCGAAACGGGAGCTGTAGGCTACCCTAGGTTATTATATCTGAGGGGTAATTTTTTTGATCAGACCCTCAGTATCCATAAGTGTCTAAGGGTATAAAAATATGTCATTCCTATAATTACATTATTATCAGACCACCCTTATATACATATTGTATATTTCGCAAATGAACATCACCACATTACTGAGAGTGGCAACATCATCAAATGTAATGTTTATTTCAATTGAAACATACATTTTTATTAAGGAAAAACATCAGCAATGGGAAATATTTTAATGAATAAAAACATTAAACGATACGATACTCTATGCAACTCTCAGTAAAAAATATTACTCTCTTACAAAAGCAGAGAAAATGCAAAGAATCAGTAAAAAAATCGAAACAGATCTCGAATATAGCAACTTTGTTAAACTGCACGGTACAATAGCGTACGGTTGAGTTACTGTACAGCTTAATAGAAAACCCAACATTCTCTTGTATCGGACGAAAATGTCTATGAGAGCTATATCTAAATCTGAACCGATTTTCACGAAACTTAACACACATCATTCTAGACCTAATTCATTACGCTGTGACAAATTTCGAGCAAATCGAAAGATATTGAGGGACTTTTGTACACCATTTACATTAAATCGGTCGAAAATATATATGGGAGCTATATCTAAATCTGAACCGATTTTCAGGAAACGTAACACACATCATTCTAGGCCTAATTCATTACGCTGTACCAAATGTCGTGCAAATCGAAAGATATATAGGGAATTTGGTGCACCAATTACATAAAATCGGAGGAAAATATATATGGGAGCTATATCTAAATCTGAACCGATTTTCAGGAAACTTAGCACACATCATTGTAGACCTAATTCATTACGCTGTGGCAAATTTCGTACAAATCGAAAGTTATTAAGGGACTTTTGTACACCATTTACCTACAATAGGACGAAAAAATATATATGAGAGCTATATCTACATCTGAACCGATTTTCAGGAAACATAACACACATCATTCTAGACCTAATTCATTACACTGTGCCAAATTTCGTCCAAATCGAAAGACATATAGACCCTTTGGTGCACCATTTACATTAAATCGGATGAAAATATAGATGGGAGCTATATCTAAATCAGACCCGATTTTCAGGAAACTTAACACACATCATTCTATACCTAATTCATTACGCTGTGCCAAATTTCGTGCAAATCGAAAGATATATAGGGACTTTGGTGCACCATTTACATTAAATCGGATGAAAATATATATGAGAGCTATATCTAAATCTGAACCAATTTTTCCCAATTTCAATAGGGTTCGTCCTTGGGCCAAATAAGTGACCTATGCCAAATTTCATCCAAATCGGATCATAACTGCGACCTGTACTTTGTTCACAAAAATACATGGACGGACAGTCGGAAAGACGGACATGCGTAAATCGACGCCGAAAGTGATTCTATGCATATTCTTAAAAGGAACCATGTGTCTATCGCGTTTCCCTTTGCCTGTTACAAAGATATGCACAAAGATATAATACCCTGTACCACAGTGTGGTGAAGGGTATTTCTTAATACCTAATTCGCAATATGACGATAAAATGGATATTAGAAAAACAGGTGTTTAATAAATATCTCGTTAGGGATCTCTAGGTCAGCATACCGATAACACATGATAACATTACACTCTTAAGTGGTGTACACACTATCACTTTTGAATGACACTCTTTTTCAAATTTAGCTTGTTTAATAGTGTGGTATCGCAGTTTGTCATTCATCAGGCAGGCCCGAAAATATTCTTTGTTTTTAGACCAGCATTTGTAAGGAAATACAAAAGAGCGAATCTCTGCTCGAATCTTCATTAGAGGGTCCGTAATCGATAAAAAAAAAACTGACAGTCAAAAATGATAGCGTGTACCCTTACTCTCAGCTGTAGCTGAGATTCCGACAGAGACAGTTTTCTTATTTAAAAAATAATTCATTTATTTAGGATTATTTTATATTATTATTCATAAAATAATGAGTTATATGAAAATACAAGAAAATAAAAATTTTGAAATATTTAGGAGACATTATTTTCCGTTCAATTAACGTAACATTTTCTCTTAAGATATAATAATCGTGGTATATTCTCTTTTTACATTTCTCTTTAATTTATTTCAATTTCCCTCTCTCCCTCCCTTCCAGACATCCCGGCGGCATTTAATTTCAACAACTCCCGACAATTTCTCACCGGCTTGAACAGCATCAAGGAGCACGAAGGTGGTGATGCCTTCCGTGGCATATCCCACGCTGCCGAATTGGTACCCTACGACAGTGCCGTATTCATATCGACAGCAACATTGGCCAATCACACGGATCAAGTGCATGATGCAGCCATAACATTGTTGAAAAAGAGAATAAGGGTTTGTAGACACACATTTTTTTATTTTATTTATAGATTTGAAAAAAAAAATTCTAATTAATTTAATTTTTATTTTTTATAATATCCAGCTCTATCTCATTTGGTTCGGTGAACGTTCGCTGAGCGAAAATGAAACCCAAGAAACCGTAGGAGGTATTTTGGGTGAGGTAGCCATACGTTCAGGCGGTGAGGTCTTACACATTGTGGGCAATGAAAATTCCATGGAATTGGAGGGTAGTACGGTAAGTTAAGGCGAAATGTGTGTTATGTGTTTAGTTTGTAAGAAAAAAAAATAGAACACCAATTTTGAAAGGTTATGTTTCATAAAATGTAAATATATTCATAAATATTGTTAATTATATTAAACAATTTTAAAACATTATATTATAACCTAGGTTAAGCACTTGAAATAAATATTTTAAGACAAACAATTTTACAAATCGAATTTGTGTGTTTAATCCACTTTTTTTTAAACCTACTGCAATAGAATTGTATGACGTTATTTCCAAATTATTATTTTTATACCCTTCACCACACTGTGGTACAGGGTATTATGTCTTTGTGCATATGTTTGCAACAGGCAAAAGGAAACGAGATAGACACATGGTTCCTTTTGAGAATATGCATAGAATCACTTTCTGAGTCGATTTACGCATGTCCGTCCGTCCGTCCATGTATTTTTTTGAACAAAGTACAGGTCGCATTTATGATCCGATTTGGATGAAATATGGCACAGGTCACTTATTTGGACAAAGGACGAACCCTATTGAAATTGGAAAAAATCGGTTCAGATTTAGATATAGCTCTCATATATATTTTCGTCCGATTTAAGGTAAATGGTGCATCAAAGTCCCTATATATCATTCGATTTGCATGAAATTTGGCACAGAGTACAGAATTAGGTCCAAACTGATGTGTGCCAATTTTCGAGAAAATCGGTTCAGATTTAGATATAACTCCCATACATAGTTTCGTCCGATTTAGGGTAAATGGTGCACCAAAGTCCCTATATATCATTCGATTTGCACGAAATTTGGCACAGAGTACAGAATTAGGTCCAAAATGATCTGTGCCAAGTTTCGAGAAAATCGGTTTAGATTTAGATATTGCTCCAATATATATTTTCGTCCGATTTAAAGTAAATGGGTCTCCAAAGTCCCTATGTATCTTTCGATTTGCACGAAATTTGGCATAAAGTACTGAATTAGGTCCAACATGATCTGTGCCAAGTTTCGAGAAAATCGGTTTAGATTTAGATATTGCTCCAATATATATTTTCGTCCGATTTAAGGTAAATGGGTCTCAATTTGGCACAGCGTAATGAATTAGGTCTAGAATGATGTGTGTTAAGTTTCCTGAAAATCAGTTCAGATTTAGATATAGCTCCCATATATATTTTCGTCCGATTTAATGTAAATGGTGCACCAATGTCCCTTAATATCATTCGATTTGCACGAAATTTGACACAGCGTAATGAATTACGTCTAGAATGATGTGTGTTAAATTTCCTGAAAATCAGTTCAGATTTAGATATAGCTCTCATATATATTTTCGTCCGATTTAAGGTAAATGGTGCATCAAAGTCCCTATATATCATTCGATTTGCATGAAATTTGGCACAGAGTACAGAATTAGGTCCAAAATGATGTGTGCCAAGATTCGAGAAAATCGGTTCAGATTTAGATATAGTTTCTATATCTGAAAAAAAAAAATTAGTATCGGTTCCAGAATGACATTTTTTTGGATCAATTTCATTCTACTGGTCCATTAAAAATGCAACGCCTGTTATGATTCATCTGTTGAATATACCCAAAGTGGTGAAGGGTATCATATAGTCGGCCCCGTCCGACTTTACTACTTTCCTTACTGGTTTATTCCTGTATAGGATATGTTCAAGTGATTATACCCCAGGAGTTTGTAACGTCCCGAGACCGATGATTGTAATAGATCCAGCTATGTGTGTCCCTCTGTCCGCCTATAGGGATTTTTTTCTTCCCGAACTTGGATCTCGATTTTGTTTCATAGTGTAATTAAACATAACACATTTTACAGAAAAAAGGGTGACAACAGTTTGACTTCGACATCCAATTTATTCACAATAACACACTATTCACAATAGAGATTATCATGGCTCGTCGTTATAATAATAAACAAGTGAAAAATGCGTTACGTTGGCCGGGTGAAGTTACGTGAAATGAAAATATCAAAATGTGGACATATAACGAAAATTCTACCAATCGATGTTTGTAAGCAATAATGTACACCGAATACAAATTTCAGCAATTTTTAATGATGATTTTTTCATAAAATCTTAAAACCTCAAAATTCATTTTTGGCGGGAAAATTGCACAAAATACTGCAATGTATCACTATATTCAACCAAAATGGTGTAATCTAGCATTATGGATTTCCATTGTGGAAAACATTTCCCTAACAAAAAATATCAATATTGGTACTCGATTTAAACTCTCATCATTCACAATAGTTTATTAATAAGGCCAGCCATAAACAGAAAAGGGTCTGTTGTTTCTCAATTTTATTGTAAAAAATTTGGACGTTATTTTGCCTCTTAACCAGAGCAGTGCTAGCGTGACCATATGGTCACACTTATAAGAGATCTATAAGTCATCTAAAAAAACCTGTAACCGAGCAGTGCTAGTGTGAACATTTGTGCTGTGACCAAAAATTGATCCTGTCGAATATTCTGATAAGAAAAAAGGATACGCTGAAAGTTTCGTCCCAAAATTCGAAAGAAATAATTACAACACTACTCGGTTTAAAATATGGATTCAATTCACAATAATTGATTATGACAGCACACTTAAGAAACAGCTGAACTACCGAGTGCATATGGTAGCCGCTAAGCGTTGTAAGGATTCCCAAATGTGTATTCAGTAAAATTATTTCGATTATATTTAATTCACAATAACAAACAATTCAAAATAAGTTTATATTGAGAAAATATTAGTGATCGAAATGGAGTATTTCATCATTTCATTCACAATAGTTACTTTTGAATAAGGGCTATTAAAAAGGTCCCTCAGAAAGAATAAACCAGCAGTTTTTAAAACAACAAGTGAAAAAGCGTTAAGTTCGGCCGGGCCGAACTTTGGATACCCTCCACCATAGATATACTGGCAGGTACTTGAAATGAAAATATAGGGAACATACCAAAAAATGAACCTATACCGACATTTCTACAAACCTATTATGTAAACAATAATTTTTAATAGAAAATTGTACCCTCAGCCTTATGGCTAATTTGTGTGTATAACACTTTCACACAGTGAAAATGTGCCTCATCGAAATATTGGTTCTAGACGCCATGTTTCTTTGGACCAAATCCGTTTCAGAAAAATTTGATTTCATCCCATCTTATTATGTCTTCCAAACATAGTTCAAGTCCGAATTTGGGGAATATCGGTCCATGCCTTCTGGAACCTCCCACACAGGGGCTACGGCTAAGCCTAAATGCGGGCTATAGTTCACATATAGTTCATTATCGAACCGTACGTTCTAGTTTTTTATCCCGATATCCTTCGCAGGTGAAATGATTACAACAGAGTGTTAGAACCAAACCCAAAACGCGGAAAAATCAGATAATTTTATTAATATAAAAAATGGGTTTATATGGGGACTACGCCAAATAACTATTAATAATTTTTTTGACTATTAATAATTTTTGGTAGGGAGATTTGTTTCCATATACGGCTACAAAATACCAAATTTCAGTGATTTCGGTTGAAAAACGCGCTCAAGAACCTCAAAATGCCGAAATTTGGGGGTACCTTTATATGGGGGCTACCAGAAAAAATGGACTTATATTTATAATTTTTAGTGGATATATTTGTTACCCAATAAGAACCCAATATACCAAATTTCAGCGAATTCGGTTGAAAAACGCGCTCAAGAACCCCAAAATACCGAAATTTGGGGGTACCCTTATATGGGAGCTACCAGAAAAAATTGACTTATATTTACAATTTTTAGTGGAGATATTAGGTACCCAATAAGAACCCAATGTACCAAATTTCAGCGAATTCCGTTGAAAACGCGCTCAAGAACCCCAAAAGTACCGAAAATTGGGGGTACCTTTATATAGGGGCTATCCGAAAAAATGGACCTATATTCATAATTTTTTGTGGAGAGATTTGGAACCTATTAAGAACTCAAAATATTAAATTACAGCTTTTTCGGCGGAAAAATACGATCAAAACCCCCAAAATACTGAAAATTAGGAGGTACCGTTATATGTGGGCTACCAGAAAAAGTGGACCTATATTTATAATTTTATGTGGAGACATTTAGTACCCAATAAGAACCCAATGTACAAAATTTCAGCGAATTCGGTTGAAAAACGCGCTCAAGACCCCCAAAATACCGAAAATTGGGGGTATCATTATATGGGAGCTATGCCTAAACGTGGACCGATATATCCCATCTTCGAACTTGAACTGCATGCAGACAAAAGACAACCCTATGCAAAATTTCAGCACCCTATCTCAATTCCTTCGGAAGATAGCGTGATTACAACAGACGGACGGACATGGCTAGATCGTCTTAGAGTTTTACCCTGATCAGGAATATACTTACTTTATAGGGACGGAAATGAATATTTCGATGAGTTGCAAACGGAATGACAAAATTAATATACCCTCCATACTATGGTGGAGGGTATAAAAATATAAACGACATTTATATTTTCTTAATGTGAACTCCATTCTCCATTTGGACAACAAAATTGAGCAGCAACTCATTTGATAAGGACGTCATTTATATCATGTGCAGTCAATTCACCATAATGGATTTACATAGCAAACTTCAGAAGCAGTTATTTTGATCAGCTGATTTTCCTGGTGACCTTATTAATACGAATTGCTTTTGAATGTACAAAGAACAGCTTTCATTTTTCACAATTAATTTTCAATAAAGTAACACAAGAATCAAGGCCTAATAATGTCATCCAGGGAGACCAGCTGCAGATGAGCTGCTTCTGAAGTTTGCTATCAAAATTCATTATTGTGAATTGACATTCATTATGAAAACGTAAACAAAGTCAATTTTTTTTACCATTACACATTAGAAAAAGCACCTGATTTTCGCTTGCTGGGTGACCTTATTAATAGATCTTGAATAAAATATTTCACCATTACATTCACAATAGTTATTTTTGAACAAGTGTTAGTAATAAGGTCACTCAGGACGAATAAATGTGCAATTATTTTAATGCCAAAAATGTGAACGTCAATTCGATTTTCATAATGTAAAGTCAATTCACAATAGTGGATTTGACAGCAAACCTCAGAAGCAGATGATTTGATCTGCTGAATTGCTTTTGAAGGTTCAAAATATATTCAATTCATCTCAAGGGTATTTCAAGGAAGGATCGGATCAAAATAATTTGTTAAACTGTGAAAATTGAGCAGCTTGATAATTTTCCTGAACTTTATAGAAACTACAAGTTACATTTGAAACATGTCTTTGCATATGCCCTTTTTATATTGCAAATGGGCAAACAAATTAAGGAAGCAAATTATTTATTCATTAGTACTACATTTCATTCACAATAATAGAATGTCACAATATATTCTTTTGAATGAAGATCAGCTGTTTCTCAAATTTACTGTCCAAATTCATTATTGTGAATTGACTTGATAATATGTATGTTGTTTGTTTACGCAGTAAAAGAGAGTGAATTGAGAGAGAGAGAGGAAATTTAACAGTTGTGTTATTGAGTATTTGTTGATTCTTACTAGGAAAACTTACCCAGTAAAGACTTTTCAGTATGATCAGCTGATATTTTACCAGCCGTTGAATTTCTTTACAAATAATTGGAGCTTGCATCATTTAATATTAAAATGTACAAAATGACATTAAAATACAATACAAGTAATAGAAATAAATAATACAAATAACATATTTTTCTCTATTACTTTTTTTCTAATACAAATTACACACAAACGACATCCAACAGAAATCAGCTGGTGAAAATCCGAGACCTATTAATAAGGTCATCCAAGGAGACCAGCTGGATATCAGCTGTTTCTAAAGATTGCTGTCAAAATCAATTATTGTGAATTGATTTCCATTATGAAAACGTAAACAAAGTCCAAATTTTTGGTATTAGACTTGAAAAAAAAAAACAGATGACTTTCGCATGCTTATTAATAGGTCTTCATTAAAACCCTTACAAAGGCCAGTTGTTTCCTAAATTTGGTGTCAAAATGATAATTGTGAATTGAACTATGTTAGACTTTATAAACAATGTTCTTTGTTCATGAATTTAATTGTTGGTGGAGCTAGCAAAAATGGATAATAAATACTACCCCCTCTAATACACATATTTGCATATTCTAAATACTCCTAGCGCACTCTATATTTTTTTCTATGGTAATATTATTGCTCTAAGCTATCATACCACACAACAAAGTAATTTAATCTGACAGAAAAAAAAAATAAAATTGAAAGTAAAAACTATTTATTATGATGCTGACGCTCAGCATTAGTGCAAAACAGTTATGGATAGAGAGAAACCCTTCTTCTTCTCCTCCTCGTGCTCACCCGAATAATGATGGCAACAATGAATCGGCATCTTCTGCAGTAGCTAACCACCTAGTGGCGCACATTTGAAAACTTGGTTCCACTTGGAGTTGAGAAGCAGAAAAAAACGCATAGCAAAAACACACATGTCTTCTAAAGTGAATGGCTGGTGGATGGATGGATGGTGGCACAAAGTATTGATATCAAATATGCAATATTATTATTATTTTGTTTCACGCATAAAAATTTCTTAAAGGAGATTTTGAAATTGCTTAGATTACAAAATGAATGGTTGTTGGGACATAAACAATGGAACTTTTTTTAGAGAGGTATATTCATTGTTTGGGAAAGGGATTTTTGAATTCAAATGAAAGTTAGGGAATGATAGCTGGGATTTTAGTTATAATATGTATGTAGTAATGATATAAAATAATATATAAAAATATATAAAATTAATAAATATTCTCTCTCCCTTTTCCAGCTCACAATTGTAGCCGATGCATTGCGTGGTTCCCAGGAGTTGGATGTACCCGTTGATACCACACTATCCAGTTTACATGTGAAAATTGATAAACTGATGCGGAGGGCGGTATTGGAAACGCCCAATGGCGGTTAGTTATGGAATAACAATTTTTTATATATATAAATTTCACACACATACAAACACACACACACCCCTGCTCTCTTTTTTTAATTTATTTTAATTGTTTTATAATAACAAAAAATCCATTTATATATGTTTAATATGCACAAACAAACACACACACAAATTATATTTAATTATTTGTATTTTTGTCCTTTGTCTCTCTATGTCATCTGTCTCTTCTTCTATTTTGTATGTTTAATTTTATTTTTTTATATTAAAAACAAACAAAAACCGATTATGTTTACTAACAGCTATAAGGTAGTTAAGATAATATTCACCTTAATATTATTAAGGTTTGTTTAACACATAATGAGCTTTAATTATTGAAAGAATAATCGAATAATTTCAATAAAAAATATATATACATATTCATAAATAATATTTAAAATATACAACGAAGTATGATAATCTTTTTGGAAGGAGAAAATTTTCGAATACTCATGAGAAATTTTTCAATGAAAAGTAAAACACATTGGCATGGGATTAAATTTCAATTTTGTATGTATACTAGAGATGTATACTATTGTGAATGAACAAGTATTTCTCAATTGATATAACAGAATACCCCCAAAAAACATAAAGGTTTATTATTATCAAGTTGGCATTCCTGGATGACCTTCTCAAGTATTATTGTGAATAGACTTCCCATTATGAAGACAAAAATAACGTCAAAATTTTGGACATTTAACATGAAAAATTTCAACTGTTTACCGAGTTCAATTGCTAACTGGATAATTTTGGAAAATACATATATAGTTAAACAATTGTGAATGGTCAATAATCCCTGAGTACACAAAATATTAATAAAATTAACAGTGTTCATATATGACCAATATTTCCTGTCAAAGGGCTTTCAGAAAGGCAGTCAGATGTCAATTTATTGTGAATTAACAATTTAAAAAAAATATTGGTGTAATCTGTTGTACAGTGTACTTTTTATAAACAATATTTCCTCGTAAAAAGTTTTTAAAAAGACAGCCATCTATTGTGAATTAAGAATAGTTTCATATTTCCGAACACATTTCCCTTTTAGAATACAACCATGGCCTGTAAATAAGATCACCCAGGAAGATCAGCTGCTTCTCCAGATTGCTGACAAAATACAATGTTTATTTACATCATAGCCTATTTATAAGGTGGAACAGGAAAACCAAATGACAAATAATTTATATTTTGAATCCATTTTCGGTCTATTTAAAGGGTCGAATAGGAAGGCCAGATGATATCACCCATTTTGACATTTTTAATAGGTTTGAATCCAGGTCTATTAATAAGGTCATCCTAGGAGACCAGCTGGATACCAGCTGCCTCTGAAGTTTGCTGTCAAAATCCAGTATTGTGAATTGACTTCCATTATAAAAACGTAGACACATTTCAACATTGACTTGAGCTGACTTTCGATTGCAGAAAATAACGTATGTACTCTCAAGATCTATAAATAAGTTCACCCAGCTAGTGAAAGCCACCTGGGAAGTCATAATGGATGTCAATTTACAATAATGGATTTTGACAGTAAACTTGAGAAGCAGTTGATCTCCCTGGATAGCCTAATTAATAGGGCATGAGTTGAATGTTACAAAGATGGACGTTTTTTATGTTTTCATATTACCAAGTAAATTCACAATAGTGTATTTTAACAGTAAATTTTGTGAAACAACTGATCTGCATTCAAAAGAAAATAATGTTACATTTTATTATTGTGAATGGAAGTTAATACAGATATTTATATTGATTTGTTTATATTTTATTTTATTAATAAATAATTTGCTGTATCAATTTGTCCATTCACAATAGTAAAACAGTATTAATTTCAACGAAGTTCAGGAAAATGGTTAAGTCATTCAACCTTCACAGTATAACAAAATATTAACAGCTGATCATTCCTAAGATTTATTAATGTCAGCCAGCTAGCAAGAGTCAGCTGTTTTTTCTCAAGTCAAATGTAAAAAATGTGGAATTTGTTTACGTTTTCATAATGGAAGTCAATTTACAATAATGCATTTTGACTGGTCTCCCTGTATGTTCTATAAGCCTTGCCATACTTTGGTATTGTAGGCTTTAAAGAAGAACAGCTGATCGCACTTCGAACTGTCAGAATTAATTCTATTTTGAATTATTCGTATGAAATTGGTTGCTGGAGGGAAATTTTTTTCATGTAAAAAATGTGAAATTTATTTACGTTTTCATAATGGAAGTCAATTCACAATAATGCATTTTGACTGGTCTCCCTGTATGTCCTATATGCCATGTATACTTTGGTATTGTAGGCTTTAAAGAAGAACAGCTGATTGCACTTTGAACTGTCAGAATTCAATTTATTTTGAATTAATCGTATGAAATTGGTTGCTGGACGGAAATTTTTAAAAACAATTATGATTACTTTTAGTTTCTAGTAGGCATGAGTCTTCTTTAAAATGGTTTTGCCTACCAAAAGTAAATATTGGAAAAAGAATTAATTTAATATACCGGCTTAGAATAATTTTGAAACCCCAACTTTTTTCTAAACATTTGGTGGGGGAAGATGTAAATATTTGTTTTTATTTCTCAGCCAGTTGTAATTTTTAATACCCCAAATTACCATTCACAATAATGTATTTTGACAGCAAACATAAGAAACAGCTGATCTTACTGGGTGACCTTATCAATAACATTTGTTTAAAGTATAAAATTTTGTTCTTTCAAATACTATGGGGTTTTTGTAAGTCCCTCGAGTTCATACGTTTCAAATCTTATAGAAACATGTAATAAATATTTAAACATTATACTAATACCTGTCAAATATGCAAGATCGCTAATGCGTTCAATACTTTAAATAAAAAATTAAATTGTCACAAAATATATATTAACCAATAAATCTAAGGGCTTATAACTAATATCTCCCAGTGAACCATGCTTTAAAGGAAAATTTCCCCATATTTTCTCTTTCCATACCTGGTGTAAATATTATTATTACTTTAATATATCCTCTATTTTCCATAACCCCAAGTAATTTTATAACATTATAAGCAAACAAATATTTAACATTGTCCAGTATGTATTTTTCTGTTAAAAACAAAAAACGTAATCCTAGTGTTTATTTAGTACAACCTTATTAATATATACGTTCATTTCTATATATATGTATTTGTGTAATTTTTAAAACAAAATATTTTAATTTAAGCTATATATACCTATTACATACCCTGTAATATTGTTGCAACAACTACAAAAATGAAATCGAAAAAAATAAATATAAAAATAATTATTATAAGTTTAACCCTTTTGTGTTTTGTGTGTCAATTGTTATTGTCCTGTCTTGTCTTTTGTCTCTGCGTCCAAAATGCAATTTAGTTTTTTGTTGTACAGCACCACCTGCTACTTATGTTTTATAAATGCACCTAGTACACCCAAGAGCAAACATTGTAACCCTGCAGCTTGAGTAAGTATTTATATTATATAAAAATGATTTTTTATAATTCACAATAACTTAAATTTAAAATGAGCACAATATTTCGAAAATTCTAATTAATATAACAAAATGTATATACGTGTTATAGACAGACAGAAATATTCATTCAGTGACATTGACAGTGATGAATGACGAGTTTTTTTAATAAATGTGTGATGTAAACATTTCCAAAACCTTTATTTAAATCAATTCACAATAGATTATTTAACATTCCGAGCGTTTGTTTCAAATCAGCTGATGCTACTTGGACATATTTGTTGAATAATTTTTCCCAGTTAGAATTCGTAGACACGCAGTAAAATCTACTTTCTTACATCGACTTACATCTTACACAAATTAAATCCAATCATTATCGCCATTTTCTCGGAATCCTGTACTTAATCGATATCTTCATCAAATGCAACACTGTTTTTGTACCAAAAAAAATACATCACACTTTTCCTAAAAGCACTGAAAATGGCAACGCTTTATCAAACTTCATAAAAATTAAAAATAGTTGTCTAACAAAAAATGACAGCAACTTAAAATTGTTTAAAAAAATATAAAATGAATATTTAACGTCCTAAAAAACAATGTATGCAAAATTTATTAATAAAGTCATCCAGGTAGAACAGCTGGGCATCAGCTGCTTCTCAAGTTTGCTGTCAAAATCCATTATTGTGAATTGATTTCCATTTTGTAAACAAAGTTGTTAGACCTAAAGAATAGCTGACTTTCGCTATTAATAGATTTTGAGTGTGTTCGTTCCAAATCAGCTGATTCTACTTGTGTAATCGTGGTAACTTTAAATACAGCACTGATTTTATACCAAAATATGCATCACCTTACTAAAAGTACCAAAATGTTAACAATCTGTGTGGGAACATTCCAGGTCTATTAATAAGTTCATCCAGGGAGACCAGCTGCATATTATCTGCCTCTCAAGTTTGCTGTCAAAATCCATTATTGTGAATGGACTTGCATTATAAAAACGTAAACAAAGTCGCTAGGCTTGAGAAAAAACAGCTGACTTTCGTTATCTGGGTGTCCTTATTAATAGATCTTGAGGGTGTTCGTTTGAAATCAGCTAATGCCACCTGCGTAATCGCGATAACTTTAAATATAGCACTGATTTCGTATCAAAAAAATGAAAAGTATAAGAAAAGTATCAATCAATGGAAACGGGCTATGTGTGTACATTCAAGGTCTATTAATAAGGTCATCCAGGGAGAACAGCTGTATATCACTGTCTCTCAAATTAGCTGTCAGAAATTTGCACTTTGTTTACGTTTTCATAATGGAAGTTAATTCACAATAATGTATTTTAACGGCAAACTTTTGAGGCAGCTGTTATTCAGCTGATCTCTCTGGATGACCTTATCAGTAGGCCGTGAAGTAAACAAAGTCCAAATTTTTGACATTAGACTTGAGAAAAAAAAACAGCTGACTTTTGCTTGTTGTGTGACCATATTAATAGATCTTGGATTTAAATATGCTTATTCCAAGATCTATTAAAAAGGTCACCCAGCTAATGAAAGTCAGCTGATTTCCTGAAGTCTATTGTCAAAAATTTGGTCGTTGTTTACGTTTTTATAATGGTAGTTAATTCACAATAATATGTTTTGACGGCAAACTTTAAAAGCAACTAATATCCAGCCTGTCTTCCTGGATGACCTTATTTATAGACCTTGACTTATTCCATACCTATCATTCACAATAATATTGTTGTGTATTAAGGGCCCCATACACTATACATCATGACGTCATGCCGATGAACCCCTATTTGTATATAAGATTGACTAGTGTATGGCAAACTCTTCAATCACTATTCCAAAAAATCGATTTTTGTCCCAAAAATTGAATTTTGTGTCGTAAATTCAGTTGTTTTTTTTTTTTTATTCCATCACAATTTTATTATTTTTGTACACAAAATTATTTACTGACAACTTTCAAAATGAATATTATTCACCAGATTGATAGGGTTCATTTTCAAAATCAAAGCTATTTTGATTTTCTTCATGCATTGTGTGTGTCGCACATACATAAATAAACTTTAAAAAATAACACATACTATGATAAATGCTGTACGGCATTATGTATAGTGTATGGGGCTCTTTAGAGCACGATCAGCTGATTGTTCTCTCAAAATTCAATAATTCATAAATTAATGATCCGATAGCTGTATTTTTTATATGTTTTATCCTAATTATTCATCAAAAGTATTTTATTGTAATTTTATTGAATTTGTCTACCGATTATTGATTCATATTTGTATTATTATTATTTTCTATTAATAATTAATTCTTATCTATAAAGTTAGTATATATCATAAACACATGTGGGGGCTAATCCCATTTGACCTTTGTTTCGCAGTGTCGTTCACTTCTTGTTTTTTTTACAATCACATACAAAATATTAGTCACTATGTCTAGTATTTAAACAGATAAAAAAAAAATTATAGAAATTACGGACGTCTCAACAACATGGACTTTGTAAACCATCTGACGATATTTATTTATACGTCGTCAATTGTGAAATGATTGATTTTTTTTTAAAGAAAAATAAATATAATAAACATTGTACAGTCGAATTGAGTTAGGAAACCTCAATTAAAAGTGTCATAAATAAAAAAAAAATAACTGCACTTTGGTGACAATTTGGAATGTCACCTGTTTTGTCTCAAGTTTAATGTAAAATAGGTGTACTGAAAATCAATTCACAATAATGGATTTTGACAGCAAACTTGAGAAGCAGCTGTTATCAAGCTGATATTCCTGGATGACCTTACTAATAGGCCTTGATATTAATATTAAATTAATCGATCAAAATAATGACTATAACAGATTATATCTATAGCATGGTCTATAAATAAGGAGACCAGCTGATAATCGATAAGGTCCATTTAGATAAATTCGAATTTAATTAGCAAAGACACGAACCGATATTTTAACATAGTGTTAACATAGGGTTAACAGTGTCGTTAACAGACCTCTGTTATCGTTAAAATTACTAAAAAATAATGATTTGTTCATGAAATTATTAATTTCATATATTAATTAAACTAAATAAAGATATTATGATGGATAATTTCATCTATTAAAGTTTCAAAAATATTATAAGGTAGTTTTGGCGAAAAATAATTAGTGCCAATAACGCAACTGGATGAACAAGTCCAATGTCCATTAAGTCTCCCGGGATAATTCTGCCGGGTCAATATTGGTATCTATGGAAAGCTTATGAAGTGTACTACACATTAGCATTGCAAAAAGGATACCAAGTTCGGGCCGATTCCACCGTATTTGGCAATTTCTGAAAAAATCCTTTGAAAAGGATATTTCCAGTGGAGAATATGATTTCCAGGACAATTCTGCCGGGTCAATATTGGTATCTATGGAAAGCTTATGAAGTATACTACACATTAGCATTGCAAAAAGGATACCAAGTTCGGGCCGATTCCGCCGTATTTGGCAATTTCTGAAAAAATCCTTTGAAAAGGATATTTCGAGTGTAGAATATGATTTCCAGGACAATTCTGCCGGGTCAATATTGGTATCTATGGAAAGCTTATGAAGTGTACTACACATTAGCATTGCAAAAAGGATACCAAGTTCGGGCCGATTGCGCCGTATTTGGCAATTTCTGAAAAAATCCTTTGAAAAGGATATTTCCAATGGAGAATATGATTTCCAGGACAATTCTGCCGGGTCAATATTGGTATCTATGGAAAGCTTATGAAGTGTACTACACATTAGCATTGCAAAAAGGATACCAAGTTCGGGCCGATTCCGCCGTATTTGGCAATTTCTGAAAAAATCCTTTGAAAAGGATATTTCCAGTGGAGAATATGATTTCCAGGACAATTCTGCCGGGTCAATATTGGTATCTATGGAAAGCTTATGAAGTGTACTACACATTAGCATTGCAAAAAGGATACCAAGTTCGGGCCGATTCCGCCGTATTTGGCAATTTCTGAAAAAATCCTTTGAAAAGGATATTTCCAGTGGAGAATATGATTTCCAGGACAATTCTGCCGGGTCAATATTGGTATCTATGGAAAGCTTATGAAGTGTACTACACATTAGCATTGCAAAAAGGATACCAAGTTCGGGCCGATTCCGCCGTATTTGGCAATTTCTGAAAAAATCCTTTGAAAAGGATATTTCCAGTGGAGAATATGATTTCCAGGACAATTCTGCCGGGTCAATATTGGTATCTATGGAAAGCTTATGAAGTGTACTACACATTAGCATTGCAAAAAGGATACCAAGTTCGGGCCGATTCCGCCGTATTTGGCAATTTCTGAAAAAATCCTTTGAAAAGGATATTTCCAGTGGAGAATATGATTTCCAGGACAATTCTGCCGGGTCAATATTGGTATCTATGGAAAGCTTATGAAGTGTACTACACATTAGCATTGCAAAAAGGATACCAAGTTCGGGCCGATTCCGCCGTATTTGGCAATTTCTGAAAAAATCCTTTGAAAAGGATATTTCCAGTGGAGAATATGATTTCCAGGACAATTCTGCCGGGTCAATATTGGTATCTATGGAAAGCTTATGAAGTGTACTACACATTAGCATTGCAAAAAGGATACCAAGTTCGGGCCGATTCCGCCGTATTTGGCAATTTCTGAAAAAATCCTTTGAAAAGGATATTTCCAGTGGAGAATATGATTTCCAGGACAATTCTGCCGGGTCAATATTGGTATCTATGGAAAGCTTATGAAGTGTACTACACATTAGCATTGCAAAAAGGATACCAAGTTCGGGCCGATTCCGCCGTATTTGGCAATTTCTGAAAAAATCCTTTGAAAAGGATATTTCCAGTGGAGAATATGATTTCCAGGACAATTCTGCCGGGTCAATATTGGTATCTATGGAAAGCTTATGAAGTGTACTACACATTAGCATTGCAAAAAGGATACCAAGTTCGGGCCAATTCCGCCGTATTTGGCAATTTCTGAAAAAATCCTTTGAAAAGGATATTTCCAGTGGAGAATATGATTTCCAGGACAATTCTGCCGGGTCAATATTGGTATCTATGGAAAGCTTATGAAGTGTACTACACATTAGCATTGCAAAAAGGATACCAAGTTCGGGCCGATTCCGCCGTATTTGGCAATTTCTGAAAAAATCCTTTGAAAAGGATATTTCCAGTGGAGAATATGATTTCCAGGACAATTCTGCCGGGTCAATATTGGTATCTATGGAAAGCTTATGAAGTGTACTACACATTAGCATTGCAAAAAGGATACCAAGTTCGGGCCGATTCCGCCGTATTTGGCAATTTCTGAAAAAATCCTTTGAAAAGGATATTTCCAGTGGAGAATATGATTTCCAGGACAATTCTGCCGGGTCAATATTGGTATCTATGGAAAGCTTATGAAGTGTACTACACATTAGCATTGCAAAAAGGATACCAAGTTCGGGCCGATTCCGCCGTATTTGGCAATTTCTGAAAAAATCCTTTGAAAAGGATATTTCCAGTGGAGAATATGATTTCCAGGACAATTCTGCCGGGTCATATTTCCAGTGGAGAATATGATTTCCAGGACAATTCTGCATTAGCATTGCAAAAAGGATACCAAGTTCAATGGCAATTTCTGAAAAAATCCTTTGAAAAGGATATTTCCAGTGGAGAATATGATTTATTCTGGTCAAAGCTTATGAAGTGTACTACACATTAGCATTGCAAAAAGGATACCAAGTTCGGGCCGATTCCGCCGTATTTGGCAATTTCTGAAAAAATCCTTTGAAAAGGATATTTCCAGTGGAGAATATGATTTCCAGGACAATTCTGCCGGGTCAATATTGGTATCTATGGAAAGCTTATGAAGTGTACTACACATTAGCATTGCAAAAAGGATACCAAGTTCGGGCCGGTTCCGCCGTATTTGGCAATTTCTGAAAAAATCCTTTGAAAAGGATATTTCCAGGGGAGAATATGATTTCCAGGACAATTCTGCCGGGTCAATATTGGTATCTATGGAAAGCTTATGAAGTGTACTACACATTAGCATTGCAAAAAGGATACCAAGTTCGGGCCGATTCCGCCGTATTTGGCAATTTCTGAAAAAATCCTTTGAAAAGGATATTTCCAGTGGAGAATATGATTTCCAGGACAATTCTGCCGGGTCAATATTGGTATCTATGGAAAGCTTATGAAGTGTACTACACATTAGCATTGCAAAAAGGATACCAAGTTCGGGCCGATTGCGCCGTATTTGGCAATTTCTGAAAAAATCCTTTGAA
>NW_026873369.1:0-14450 GCF_032173495.1 Musca vetustissima
GGATCTGAAGCATGCGAACTTGCGCAAGCATATGAGTCAGCTCTTGGGTGTTTAAAAGAACAATTCTCCAAAAGGTCTACGGGCCGATCTACGTCGACGGTTAATATCGGCAAGACGTGCTTTACAATTTATACGCGGACATGGACATAGTCAGTCGTATTCAGCTGCAGCGACATCAGTCTTATTTGCGTCCATGCTCGGATCGAAGACAAAGATGAGCAGACCAAAGACATATTTTACGAGCGTCTAGAAACAGCATATGACCGCTGCCCTGTCCATGATATTAAAATTCTGCTAGGAGATTTTAATTCAAAAATCGGAAGAGAAAATATTTTTGGCAGCTTTCATGAAGAAACATCCGCGAAGTTAATCAACACGAGGTTGATTAACTTCCCGGCAGCAAAAAACATGGTAGTTAGCAGCACCAGATGCGCAAGCAGATGAGGCAGCTCTTGGAGTGTTTGAAAGAAAAATTCACCGAAAGATCCACGAGCCGATCTACGTCGACGGTGAATATCGGCGTCGAATGAAACACGAGCTTTACAATTTATACGCGGACATCGACATAGTCAGTTGTATTGAGCTAGGCCATGATGTGGGAATGAATGAGAATGTCCCAGCAATTCACGCCTCTAGTTCAACCTTAAAAAATGTTTTTATAAGATCCAAGCCTATTGTTAGACCTTGAAAAAAACTTTTTAAAAAATCCACGCCTCTGATTCAACCTTAATAAAATATTATTAAAAAATGCACGCCTCTGATTCAACCTTAATAAAATATTATTAAAAAAATCCACGCCTTAAATAGACCTTGAGAAATGTTTTCAAAAAATCCACGTCTTTGATAGACCTTAATTTTTTTTTGAAAAATGCTCATATATAATTGTCCTTTGGTTATCCTTCCCCTAGATTTCATGTTTTTTGTTGTTGTTATTGTTTTTGTACATTTCCTACTCATAAAAACTCGCACATTATATTTAACGATATGCTACTACTGTTGCTGCTCGAAAAGAAGACCTTGAAAACATTGTTGTTGTTGTTGCTACTTTTTTTTTTTTTTTTTTTTTTTTTGATGGTGTTTTTGTCGGCATGTTCATTCGGCTGTGTTCTCTTTGCAGCAGTACTCAGAAACTGAACAGAAAACTAAACGTGTTAAACTAAATGACGACCCGGCCAGCCAGCATTGCATTGGAGATTTCATGGCAGTGTTGAAGTGTTTTTCTTGTTTTTTTTTTTGCACTTGATTTTTTTATTCTTTTATTGAAACTGAAGTGAATTTCTTTGGCTATGAACGTTCTCGGGTAGACGGCCAGCCAGCCAGTCATGTCTCGTACACGGTTCGCTCGTCATTAAATATTGAAAAAAGCAAAAAAACAAAAAAAAAAATTGAAATGACATAAATTTTTAGTGTTTAATTGGCATTTAACAGCAACGTTTTGCAACAGACCTTTCTATTGTGTCATATTTTTTGCGGCGGTGTAACAAGACGTCTCGTAATGGAAAGCCAGGGCTAGTTTCGTTTCGTCGTCATTTATGCTTACGTGAGATAAACCATAACCGTTGAAGATTCGGAAACGTGACTAACTGCGGAAAAGTGAAAAAAAGGTGTGTGTGTGTGTGTTTGTGCGTTTGTGAGTGACAAAACAGAAATATAATGCCACAACGTGAGCATTACTGTTGTAAATATTTTTTGTACGCTTTTCCTTTATTTCCCCAGAAATAGAAAACAACCATAAAAGAGAAAACAAAAGAATTTTCCAAATAGTGCATTGCGAAAGTGGTGTGAAAATCCGCACAGTGTGAATTACAATATTATTACTTTTTGTTACAGTGTAACAAGATATTTATTGATTTTGTTTTTGTTGTTCATTCACCCCTTTCCCTCCGTGTGTTCTATTTCCCGCGCTTCCTATAAATTTGTTATTGATTGGCAATAAATATTTGAAGGTCGTCGTATTTAGTAATGGTACAAATTAAAGCGCAATTACAACGCGTTTGTGTGTGCGTGTGTGTATGATGGGAAAAAAAGGATATGCCTATATATAACAAGGCACAGTGGTTCAAAGCTAAAGAAAAACAATTTCATGGATTTTGAAAAAATACTCATCGTGGTGGATTTATTAAAAGGCGTGGATTTTTTAAAGAATATTTTTTAAGGACCAACAAAAGGCGTGGAATTTTTAAAGAATATTTTTTCAAGGTCTATCAACAGGCGTGAACTATTTAAAAAATATTTTTCAAGGACCATCAACCGGTGTGGATTTTTTGAACATATTTTTCAAGGCTTTTTAAAGGCATGGGTTTTTAAAAATATTTTTTAAGGACAGGCTTTCAATTCTTACATACTTACCTGTCTTGTGAAAGAACTTTCGTTCCATAAGCCGAGCTTAAAAAAAGATTTCCAGGCGCGTCGGTCTTTTGTGCGCAGTTTTTCTAGTTTGAAAGATCGCAATTCGGCAATGTTGTCTTCCACTTGATCTTTTCATCGTATTCGTGGCGAAGTTAATCAACCTCATGCCGTTATCGCATGTTTCTTCGTGGGGGCTGAATTTTCCGACAGTGGGACCAAAAATATTTTCCCTTTCGATTTTTGCATTAAAATCTCCTAGCAGAATTTTAATGTCATGGCCAGGGCAGCGGTCATATGCAGTTTCTAGGCGCTCGTAAAAAATGTCTTTGGTCTGTTCAACTTTGTCTTCTGTCGGAGCATGGGCGCATATAAGACTGATGTAGAAGAACTTCGCTTTTATACGGGTTATAGCAATTCGCTCATCTACTGGAGTGAATCTGGAGAGGAGGTCTTTTATTATCCTATTAACCATAAATCGGCAGCCAAATGCATGTCTCGTTTCATGGCCAGGGCAGCGATCATATGCTGTTTCTAAAATATGTCTTTGGTCTGCACATCTTTGTCTTCGGTCTGAGCATGGGCGCAAATGAGACTGGTGTAGAAGCATATTGGCGGATAGATCTTTCGGAGAATTTTTCTCTCAAACACTCCAAGAGCTGTCTCATCTGCTTGCGTAAGTATCCGTGCTTCAGATCCATATAATAGCACGGGTAGTATCAAGGTATATAAAATATTTGACTACCTCGAAGCTGTAGTTCTCAAGTTCCACAGTTGGTCCGAGTTGACTGGGCGTCTTGCGCGTTGATACCATCAGATTGGTCTTCTCACCGTTTACTGCCAGACTCACTGTGGCAGACTCCTTCTCAATTTGTTCAAAGGTGGCTGTTACCACTCTCAAAGGTGGCTGTTACCGCTTTATAGTCGACGAATAGGTAGAATGAATGTTCGACCCATTATATCGATTTCATCGGCGTAGGCGAGTAACTGGAGTTGTTTGGTGTACAGAGTGTGATTTCCGTTAACATTTGCCTCTCGTATGACCCTTTCCAGCAGGATGTTAAAAAGGTCACATGACAAACTGTCACTTTGTCTGAATCCTTCTTCGGTATTGACGGGCTCTGAGATGTCCTTTTCGACTTTAACTGCTGATCTTGTACCAGTTAATGTTACCCTGCATAGCCGAATTAATTTCGCAGGAATGCCAAACGCAGACGTTGCTTTAAACACCTCTGAACTGATATGGTTGTCGAATGCGGCTTTATAGTCGACGAATAAGTCGAATGTGTCGATGGGTTTTTCGTGGGTTTTTCCAGGATTTGGCACAGAGTGAAAATCTGGTCAATGGTGGATTTGCCAGGTCTGAAGCCGCATTGGTATGGTCCAATAATGACATTGACCATTGGCTTCAATCGTTCACATAGCACTCCGGATAGCACTTTATATGCGATGGGAAGAAGTCTACTTCCCCTATAGTTGGCACATATCGTCTTGTCTCCTTTTTTGTGCACGGGACACAGGATGCTGGGGTTCCAATCATTGGGCATGCATTCCTCTAGCTAAATTGTACTAATCAGCTGGTGCATGCTCCTTACCAGCATCTGACTACCAGTCTTGAATAGTTCGGCGTGTAAGCCATAGGCGCCTGCTCCTTTATTATTCTTCAGCCGATTGATTGCTATTCTGACCTCATCTTGGCTAGCTATGACTGGCTATACCATGATCTCTTATTGGTTCTGGGGTATCCTCTTCACCACTATTTGATACTTGAAGTTTTTCAAAATGATCCTTCCAGATCCTCAGCAGGTTTCCCCAGGTTTCCTTCTTCATATCTACAGGAGGTTGTGCCTGCACCAAAGCCTTCGGTTTTGTGTTTTACCCGTTGGTAGAATTTCCGGACTTCATTCTGACTCCTGTACATCTGGATTTGCTCACGCTCATTTTTTCTTGTTCTTTCTTCTTTTTCTGAAAAACACGTTTCTCTTCTCTCCTTTTCTCCCCATAATTCTCCATCACATTACGTGTTGCTACTGTCTGCAGGGTTGCCCTATACGCTGCATGCTTCACATCATGGGTTTCTTGGTGGTGGTTTATGGTACCCAAGTGTTGCTTTTGCTGCAGTTCGTAGGGAGTGGGCAATTCTTTGCCATTGTGCTTCTATACTATTATCGGGACAAGAAGTACTTTCGTCAAGCAGCTGTGTAAGTTGAGTAGGAGTAGGCCTTGGCTACCTGTTGTGTTTGCAGCTTTTCGACGTCGAGTTTCTGTGTTACATTAGATCGTACCTTTGCTGCTACATTAAGATGGTTCGCACCCATCTTGGCTGCCACAAGGTAATGGTCCGAATCGATATTCCCTCCTTGTATCGATCGAACGTCTAAAACACTGGACGAATGCCTTCTGTCTATCACAACATGATCAATTTGATTTCTCGTTGCTTGATCAGGAGAAATCCAGGTGGCCTTGTGTATATCGAAATGCTTGAATATGGTGCTGCTAACTACTATGCCGTTGTCGGATGTTTCTTCGTGGTGGCTGAATTTTCTGGCAGTGGAACCAAAAATATTTTCCCTTCCGATTTTTGCATTAAAATTTCCTAGCAGAATTTGAATGTCATGGCCAGGGCAGCGGTCATATCCAGTTTCTAGGCGCTCGCAAAAAATGTCTTTGGTCTGTTCATCTTTGTCTTCCGTCGGAGCATGGGCACAAATAAGACTGATGTAGAAGAACTTCGCTTTTATACGGCTTATAGCAATTCGCTCACCTACTGGAGTGAATCTGGAGACGAGGACTTTTATTCTCCTGGTAACCATAAATCCGCAGCCAAATTCACGTCTCGTTTCATGACGTCTATAATACAGGGCGTAATCATCTGATTTACTTACGCCAGTCCCTTTCCATTGCATTTCCTGTAAGGCAATAATATCGGCTTTGTACTTCTTGAGTACATCCGCCAAGGCGAAATCTGCGCATGTTCTGTACAAGGTGCGCACATTCCAAGTACAGATTCGCAGATCGTGGTCCTTTATACGTTTGCGGGGGTCGTCAACATTAGGGGGTTTGGTTTTCTTTTTCGTTGCTTTTTCATAGTAAGAGGGGTTTTCCGAGTGGGGGCTACCAACCCGAAGCCTCAATCCATTTTTTATAGTTCTTATGGGTGAACTCGCGGCACATATTAGCTCTCTATTTCAATGGATGATGAAAATAGTTACCCCAGGTGACACCGCGGGGAGGTCAGTGTCCACAGTTGAGATGAAAGAGGGACCAAGATAAGCCTGGACTTCGCCGTGTTAAAGCCAATCAGAACCGTTGCTTGGTATCTATTATCCCCTACGCCACCCAAGGCTTGGATTAAATTTGTTCGATGATTTTATAATTATTTTTTCTCAAAACCATTGGTTTCGATTTCTTCCTTTTCGTTTCCCTCTTGTGGTAGATATGGTTCCTGATTGCTTCAATAATTAATTTTTCATTCCTGTTGCCATTATCGATTAGCAGCAACGTTAGTGGATATTGAGTTTAATTAATTACCTATTGTCCGACGAAGAAGACAATGCCGGGAATACATCTGTTGACACAGCATGTGTTGAAATTCCATGGAAATTGCACAGCTATTGACAACCAAACCATTGTTCACATTGTCATTCATTTTGTAATTATCGCAAAGAACATCCACTCAACCATGACACAATAGTTATTGGAATATTTTCATTATTAGTATTGAGCCAGAGGATGAGATTTCCCATGCAATTGTCCTGTGACACACTATTCAAAATACATGGAGGGTGGTATGGGAAATAGGGAGGTAAAATCTCTTTATTTAGAAAATAAATAAATTATTTTTAATTTGAAAATTCTCAGAAATATGCGGAACATGGCCTTTAAGTTATCAGGAGACATCTCAAAAAATCGTAGGAATCAATTATCTACCATATTTTCCCTTCTTGAATCATAAAACATATGAAACTATTAACACAATTATTGTCCACATTTCGTTGACCTATATTCTTCGGTTCTTCTCACTTCCTGACCTATTACTACAATTGCTACAAAATAATACTCATTGTAACCTTTTTATTTTATTTTCCTCTTTTAATTTCGATCGATGTCAAACTCTCTGCAATTGCCCTTTTCAATAAAAAATTCAATTGGCAATTGAATGTTTACAAAACTTTGCCCTATTGTTTGCCCTTCAGTCGCTTGATAGTAAAATCATTTATGCCATTTGTAAACGAAAACAAAAACAGAAAAAAATGAGAGAAAATAAACGGAGAAACGACAATGTATATTTTTGGCTTACTAATGTATTTACAATGGAGTTAAGAAAATAGCTTACAAACAAACTGGTAAAAATCTTAACGGAGTGTGTATGTTTATCAGTGGGTTTAAAGAGCTTAATAATTTTCATCCAATAAAAATATTGTTGATAAATATTTATATTCATATATAGCATTCTATATAGGTGTCATAAAAATTTATTGACTTCTTATCCCAGAAGTACAACAAAAAAAAGCCAAGAGAAATATTTTTGAATTGGGTAAGGTTAGGCTGGAATATGAAAGGCGAATTCCATAGTCAGTATAAGGTCTTTTATTTGCTCAAAAATCTATAAAACTTGTTATCAATACCGATCTGAAAGGGTCGCTTAAATTTCATTTCCCATAATGCGTATGATTAACGTCAGTACTTACACGCCTTATACGATTTTTGTATATTCTCAATATATACTTTCCGGTATAAAATTAATATCAAAAAATATGCACATTTGCGTATGATTAATGTCAATACGTATACGCCTTAGAAATAGGATTACAATTATCTTTATATCCTTAGCTACTTTTGAAATTTAAATCCTTTAAAATCAATGACTTCTGACATTTTGGCAAATCCCATTTTGTTGGTCTAAGGTTTCATGTCAACATCGTCAAAACATCAACAAATTATTTAAACTTTTTTTCTAACATGCTAACGAACTTCTTTTGGCAGTCGCAATTTCACTCAGAAGGAAAATTATTGATGTGCTACATACGTCGCTAGCACATTTAATGAGTTGCGTGAAAACATATATTAGGGTGGTGATATCAAAATTTATTTCACATATTTTGATGTATAAAATTGGTACCAAAATATATACACACTCCTAAATGTATGTTATACATTACAGCTTAAATTTCATTTACCATAATGCGTATGATTAACGTCAGTACTTATACGCCTTATACGATTTTTGTATATCCTCAATATATATATTACGGTACAAAATTGATATCAAAAAAGATATACACTCTTAAATGTATACTTCACATTAACCCTTTGAGCACCGAATTCCGCAATCTTTGAAAAAAATTCTGTTCACAGATTTAATTCAACTATCCTAAATAGGATATGCACAAAATTTGACATCGCTAAATCCGTGTATTCGGAGATACAGGACATTCTTTCGGAAAAATTGAGGTCCATCAAGAAAATCAAATGCAAAATCGACAGAAAAATCATTTTAAATTATTCTCTATATTGATTTTTACAATAATCAAAATCAGGTTTGACATATTTTGAGTACATTTTATATGAATCCGAATTCTCAAGTGAAATCGTCAGTCTGGCTGATCGTAATATGACTTACGTCCTCTATGCCTCACATAATTAGAATTGCATTAGCAATAATGCGTATGATTAACGTCAATACGTATACGCCATCAATATACAATTTATATTATTTGTATATCCTGAGGATATATAAATATTAATAGATCTGAAGTAAAGGAATTAATATTCTTACGAATATTTTTAAAGAATTTAGTGTAGATTTGGAAATATCCATTTGTCTGGCTAAGAATCGTGTCTACATTGTCCAAAAAGTCATAGTTTATGTGAACATACGTCATGCTAGAATATGGAGTCTAACGATGCACTTTCTGTGGTACATCCTTCATTAAAGATTAACATTTCGTAAACCTTAAATAGAGAGAATGGATTATACGGTTTGTTCAAAAATGTACGATATCGATCTACTCATCCTAAACCATCTCCGAAAAATTTATCAAATTGTACATTTTAATATATTTAGCAGATCTATCGATACATTATTTGTAGTACCAATGGTATCGATCATTGGTATATATATATATATATATTTCTTCCTTTTCATAATTTATTAAAGATCACAGAAAGGGAGAGATCTCGAGAATACGTGCATATTTTAAACCCCAAATATATTTATGTCCCCATGATGCGTATAATTAACGTCAATATTTATACGCCTTAATTATCTCTTTAGAAATGCTCTAATTCTCATGAACAGAAAGCTGTCAACATCGTTAAAATCGCCATAAGGATAAAATTGTAGTATCGCCATCTATGTATCATCTACCAATGTATCTACAAATCTATGAATATTTTCGGTAAAGGCCGAGAATATGAGAACGAGCACTGCTACCCAAAACTTTTTAAATTAAAATAAAAAAACACCCTGGTCATTCAAATTCAAAATAATTGCTTTGCTCCCACAAATGTTGAAAATGCACATACATTTTATTCTGAGGTTCCTTTAAAAATCTCATTTCTCTATTTAAAAACACCGATTCAGGACATATTCTCCAAGACATATTCTTTCCAATGTCGTCTATAGAAGTAACGATTTTCTAATGTGTTCTAGGTATGGGAAAGCACGAGTTTTAAATTATATCTGATGAGTAATTTTCTGTAAGGGTCACTAGATTCAATACGTAACGACAACACGTATACGCACCACTGTTCTACGACTGACAAATGTTAGTATGTAGGTACATATGTTAAAATTAATACTATTACTTGTTGACCATGAATTTTAGCTTCGTTAAACCAACTTAATTCGACTATGTCCTTTAAAAAATACAACAACAATAAATATATGCTATAAATGACTCTGTGCATCACATGTGGAATCATTTAACCGAAAAAACAAAATCGCCATTATTGTTGTCACTCATTTAATGTCATTTACACGCGCACACACATCGCTTAACACGTTACGACTTTATGTTATTGTCATTCATGTCAGAGACAACCAACCCATCGGCGAGGATGCACAGCGAACAGAACAGAAAGTATCGGAACGATTCATCTGACATTATTCAACAACAAATGACATGCAAACATTTATCCACGCTTGTTTGAGGGGAACAAACACAGTGGTTCATGGCGAGGTTATTAACAGAAAATCAAATACATGCCATTCAAGGTCGAGCTACGGACTAGAGGTGTAGGGGTAGTTAAGGTACTCCGAACTCCTTCACTAAATTTCAGAGATCCAATATATGCACATATTTTTTTAAAAATGTTAGATGAAACTTACGAATGACTACAGAATGTGTGTTCAACAGTTTCCCTCGAACCTGTGACGCATTTACATTATATTTTTCTTCTAGCTACGCATTTTCAAATCATTCACCTAAATGATTCACATAAATTTAACAAAAAAAAATCCAACTAACAACAACAGCGACAGACAGGTGCAGCAGCACCACCTGCATCAACTACGACAACAATTTAAAACGTGACGTTTTCTTTCTTCCAGTTACGCATCATCCATCACTTTGTTTACCCCTCGCAAAGAAATTCTCATCACGTTAAAGCTAAAACCGCTAAATGAAAACTTCTATTTCATTTAGCGAAACTTTTACAGCATTCGAATCGAAATGCAAGTCGCAGAATAGCAACAGCAACAACAAGAATGCAACGCAACAAACCATCCGACATTTGTAATTTCCAGTTTCGAGATTCAGTGGCAGTTAGACAATGTGACCTTCATTGGTTTTGAATGATTCACAGAAAAAAGAGAGTAAACCACTGCAGATGAATATTTATCGAATTAGGTTACAACATAATTATTGTTGACTTGTAGTAGCAGGAAAGTTGCGGGACATTTTAATTAAAAATTGGCTTGCAAATATCAAAACTTTGGGACAAGTAATTGCAGATAGGAAATTCGATGAGTACTTCATTGTGATGTTGTATCAGTAATATGACCACATTTCGTATACGTGTTGTCGTTACTTATACGACCAAGTTAAAACTGAATATATTATTCTTGAAAACATAACGGTTACAGGTTTTATAACCCTTCAAAAATTATTTTAAATATTCAGGCTTATAGGGCAGGTGGTATCAGAATACTACTACGCTTCAATGTTTGATGGTGTGTGTGTGCGTTTACCTAAAAAAACAGACGAATCTGGGGCTTAAAATTCTTGTAAAAATTACTTCAAAATCCTAGCTCCAAATTTTAAGATACTTTTTACTCTTTAAGTGGGTTATAGTGTTTAAAGTAAAAACATGGGACAGATGATCTTTCAAATCATTTATTTTTATAAACCCACGCGTCTGCATCTGTGCTGCTTAAAAAATTTAAGTAAAAAATTCGCGTTTCAATTTTTTTGTAAAAAAATAACAATAAAAGAATAGGACTATAGTGCGTATGAGTGTTATCATTAAGTATACGCTTCTATATTACCACCCTCTTGACCGACTATAAGCCAATAAATATTACCAATATTCAGTACAGCCCTTGTTATTACTTGCCCAGATTCCCTACAACGTAGGTTGTGATGTTCGGCTTTCAATAGTGTCCTATAGATCGACTCAAAAAACACAAAAATAAAGTTTTCGATCCACTTCATCCCAATCTTATTATCTGATCTTCACCGATTATATTATAGGCGTTTCCTTGACCATAACTGGAACCTCCCGAAATATTTCAAAGCTATCAGCGCTATATTTCCGCCCTCTAGTACTAAATAATATCTGAATATGTAAGCACCTGCAAATATTTATGTGTAACTTCCACATCCGAATACATACGACAATATAATTGGTCTTAATTAATAGGTCAACCACTCCTCTTGGATATATTATCAACATCTCGGGTATATGTCCTTCAGGGGTAAATATATACGCTATAGAATACAAATTTTGTCATTTTTCACACAAAAGTCAGGGTCAATTAGAACCGCTAAATATTGACTGATATTTATCAAAACTACCATGCTTATTCTTTGGCCCGATCCCCTTCTCCATGTAAAAAATCGCGATGTTTGGGCCATAATTGCGGCCTCTGCAGCGACCAGAAAAAACGACAAAAATTAAGTATTTGGTCCATTTCATCCCCTAAATATTAACCGATCCTCATTGGCCAGATCCCATCCTACATGCAAAATTTCGTGTTTACAAATTATAATGGACGGACACACATGTCTATATCGACTCAGCTAGTCGAGCTATGACGATCGGTATACTTAAAGGTGGGTCTAGGACCAATATTTCGTTACTTAAAGGTGGGTCTAGGACCAATATTTCGTTACAAACTCTTGGGGCTGAGCAAAGCTATTATACCCTGACAACATAGTTGTGAAAGGTATAAAAATCAATGCCTTATTTAGGCCTTGAAAAAATATTAAAAAAAATCTACGCTTTGAAAAAATATATTTTTTTTAAATTTAAAAAAAAAAATAATTTTTTTTAAAAAAAATCTACGGCTTGAAAAAATATTTGTTTAAAAAATCTACGGCTTGAAAAAATATTTTTTTAAAAAATCCACGCCCTGTAACCTGAAAAAAGATTTTTTTTAAATCTACGCCTTGAAAAACAGTTTTTTTTAAAAAAAATCTACACTTTGAAAAAATATTTTTTCTTTAAAATCTACGCCTTGAAAAAATATTTTTTATAACAATCTACGCCTTGAAAAAAAATATTTTTTTAAAAAAACTACGTCTTGAAAAAATATTTTTTTAAAAAAATCTACGCCTTGAAAAAATATTTTTTAAAAAATCTACGTCTTAAAAAAATATGTTTTTAAAAAATATACGCCTTTAAAAAATATATTTTTTTTAAATCTACGCCTTGAATTTTTTTTAAATCTACGCCTATAAATGGACCTTGAATTTTTTTTTTTAAATCTACGCCTTGAATTTTTTTAAATCTACGCCTGGATTTTTTTAAATCTACGCCCTGAAAAAATATTTTTTTTAAATCTACGCCTTGAAAAAATATTTTTTTTTTAAATCTACTCCTTATATGTCCTTAAAAATATTTTTTTAAAAAATATTTTTTTTAAATATTTTTTTTTTAAATCTACGCCTTGATTTTTTTTAATCTACGCCTTGATTTTTTTTAATCTACGCCTTGATTTTTTTTTTAAATCTACGCCTTGATTTTTTTTAAATCTACGCCTTGATTTTTTTTAAATCTACGCCTTGAAAAAATATTTTTAAATCTACGCCTTGGGAAAATATTTTTAAATCTACGCCTTGAAAAAATATTTTTAAATCTACGCCTTGAGAAAATATTTTTAAATCTACGCCTTGAAAAAATATTTTTAAAAAATCTACGCCTTGAAAAAATATTTTTAAAAGATCCACGCTTTTAATGGACCTTGAAATCCGCGCCTGTTGCTAGCCTCTAAAATATTTTTTATCAACGCCTAGTTGTGACCCTTTAGAATAGATTTTCTCGGTCGTACTTTCTGAATATCCATCCATCTGCACCAAAGAAATGTCCCCTTCCCCTAAATTAGCCTGTCATTTCTAATGGAAAATCTTCCAGCAGTGATAATAACAAAAACGTGACAAAACTTTAAAAATAAGTGACCATTGACTATTCTTAAACTAAAAAATAAACAAAAAAAAAAACTATTTATATAAAAAACAACAACCACACCCAAGTAAATAATCCTGCTCTAAGGACAACATCCCAGTATTATTATTATCACCATCATCATCTTCGACATCATCATTATGGATTTGCCACAATTGGCAACAATGTCAACACGTCGCAATTCCTTTTCATCCCAGCAAAATATTGCCAATGATGTAATTGCGGATATTTATGTTGCGGGCGATAATGTTTCCGATGAATTTACAACCTTTACCACGGATATGTCATTAGCCAAAGGTATTAGAACGGGTATTAGTAGCAGTGGTGATGATACCCTGCCGCTGAAAGCCCTTACTACTGGTAATGGCCTGGCCAAACGTGACAAGAAGACAAGTGGCAAACGAAGTTATTCGGTAGATGCAATAAAATTTCAATATCCTCAGCCACAGCAGCAGCAACCTGCACCTACACAATCTGCCTCAAAGGATAACCAGCAACAAATACCTGGAGGACCAACATCATCCTCCTCCCAATTCCTTGCACAATTCACACCACGACAACGTAGCCAATCTGCTCAATTTTTTGCCGCCATAGATAAATTACCCCCCTCCAACTCCTTGTCGTTGGATGTCCGTCGTCCTCATGATGATGATACACTACACGAAGATTTGGAAGATTGTACTCTAATTGATTCCATGATTGCGGAATATAGATTTCCATTGGATGAGTATAACAACAACGGGGATGATGCACCGACTAGTCATCATTTTACCGATGATGAGGATGATGAGGACACCAATTATCAAGATTTATTAGAGGATAATCTGGAGAATGATCCGCAATTAATGGTGGAGGGTTGTGTACCCGACGATGAAGCCGATACCACAGATGATATTACCCAAGCCTCAAGTTTTGATGATGATTGTTATGTTATTGATAATCCCTATCCGCTGAGGAATGAGTGAGTGTTTTGTCTATTCTATTTGTTGTTTTAATTTTTCTTGTTGTTGTAATTTTTAGTTTCAAATTTAATTACCCAGAAATGAATTGTTGCTGTTATTATTTTAATTATTATTATTTATTATTGCAATTTTCATTTGAAAAATGATTTTTGAGTAGATTTTCGTTTTTGCGCTGCCGAACAATTTATAGTCCGTGCCGGACAGACTATTTTTCTCATTTAGTTTGTTTTTCTTGGTATTTTTGAATTTAGTCTAATAATTATTATTAATTGTGTTGAATATTTTCTTAAGAGGAAGGTGGATTTGCTAAATACCTGTTGAGATTTGCGTGGCAGGGGTGCAGTATGGACATTCGTCTTTTGGCATCATTTTAAATGTCACATCGACAATTAAGAAAATTTCTTTTTCTGTAAATTAATAATTTGTATGAGTCTTACGTAAATATGAGGACACGGTGCGATGCAAAAATGGTGAGTCAGGTATTATAATGGGGAAGAAGACAAAGGGCGTATT
>NW_026873370.1:0-14457 GCF_032173495.1 Musca vetustissima
AGTCCGAGTGCAATGCCGGTGGTATACGATCCAAAAAGGGATTGACAGCTTTCATGTTAGCTGGAAAATATATAGAAACTAAATAAATAATTATTTTTTTTTTGTTTAATCATGTTTGCCTAACCTCGAAAAACCTCGAAACTTTTATAGTCGAACGTTTTATGCTGCAATTTGACTTTGAACTTTGAAAATCCCACATCTGCCATTAGTGCGGCATATTCTTGTTGGGGTTCCCGGACATAATGCAGGGGTGAAATTATGGAATCTACATCGTGCATATATTTGGACCATTCACTCATTCGACTTGTCATTTTATAGGCATCATATAGGGGATGTGAGGCCAAGAAGACCAGAAGGCAATCACCACCTTGTGGCCGCAAGAGTTTGAAAATATTCTTAAGGGCTTGTCTGAAAAAAACTCTATCAACTAATTTCTCTATTACCGCACAGTGTCCTCGCACTCACCTTTGATTTTGTACCCACATTAGGGTATAGAACGAAGTAACATTGATGTTTTAAATCCCTGGGGAGGTTTTGTCTCGCAGCAATATCTAGAACTCGAAATTCCACCTTCTTCAATTGGCCATATTGTTGCCTGGCATAGTCAACCATATTCGGATTAATATCCGAACAAACAATCCTTTCGAAATTCTTGGGCATATTTGGATATATCAAGTCCATGAGAACATTACCGCTACCCGAACCAATATCGATCAGGGAATCCTGACCATCGTAGCGCCATTGGAATTGTTTAAAATATTCACGAAATATTTCAGCGGAATCATGTCGTTGAACTTCGTTGGCTTCGTGATACAAATCGGGATTATTCATTTTTGTTTTCAAGGTTCTATTTTGTTTTACAAAAATCAAGAACGTTGCAATTGTTTATTGTGCAGAAGTGTCATTAAGACTGTGCAAACAATTAACAATTCTGAAATGTATTTTAAATAGAATAAAGACCAATAAATCAAAATCTTATGTTTGTATGCCATTTTATGCTGATAAGCTTCGGATACAAATAATCAATTTAAATATTGGTCAAATATTTGACCTACAAATATTTATTTATGATAATGGCTATACTCTCGGAATGTAATAGAATCTGGACATCTGGAAGTCCTTGAAAGTCCGTTTGTTCATTGAAAATACTGTTCTTTAAACCTGTAAAAATTAGTTTTCAGGTCCCTGAAAAAATATTCTTTAAAAAATCCACCCCTTTTGTAGGTCCCTGAAAAAATATTCTTTAAAAAATCCACTCCTTTTGTAGGTCCCTGAAAAAATATTCTTTAAAAAATCCACTCCTTTTGTAGGTCCCTGAAAAAATATTCTTTAAAAAATCCACGCCTTGTGTTGGACCCTTGAAAAAATATTCTTTAAAAAATCCACGCCTTGTGTTGGACCCTTGAAAAAATATTCTTTAAAAAATCCACGCCTTGTGTTGGACCCTTGAAAAAATATTCTTTAAAAAATCCACGCCTTGTGTTGGACCCTTGAAAAAATATTCTTTAAAAAATCAACGCCTTGTGTTGGACCCTTGAAAAAATATTCTTTAAAAAATCCACGCCTTGTGTTGGACCCTTGAAAAAATATTCTTTAAAAAATCCACGCCTTGTGTTGGACCCTTGAAAAAATATTCTTTAAAAAATCCACGCCTTGTGTTGGACCCTTGAAAAAATATTCTTTAAAAAATCCACGCCTTGTGTTGGACCCTTGAAAAAATATTCTTTAAAAAACCCACGCCTTGTGTTGGACCCTTGAAAAAATATTCTTTAAAAAATCCACGCCTTGTGTTGGACCCTTGAAAAAATATTCTTTAAAAAATCCACGCCTTGTGTTGGACCCTTGAAAAAATATTCTTTAAAAAATCCACGCCTTGTGTTGGACCCTTGAAAAAATATTCTTTAAAAAATCCACGCCTTGTGTTGGACCCTTGAAAAAATATTCTTTAAAAAATCCACGCCTTGTGTTGGACCGTTGAAAAAATATTCTTTAAAAAATCCACGCCTTGTGTTGGACCCTTGAAAAAATATTCTTTAAAAAATCCACGCCTTGTGTTGGACCCTTGAAAATATATTCTTTAAAAAATCCACGCCTTGTGTTGGACCGTTGAAAAAATATTCTTTAAAAAATCCACGCCTTGTGTTGGACCCTTGAAAAAATATTCTTTAAAATATCCACGTCTGGTGCTTGAAAAAATATTCTTTAAAATGTTTTTTAAATAAAAAAATAAATAAATTTCCACTTGTTTAAATTTATTTTCAATTCACGTAAATTTTCTTTAGAAATAGTTTTGTATATTAATGTTATTATTATTGTATTATTTAATGCAAATATTTGCTTAATTGCATGTCTTTAACGCCTGACTTTTAAATCAATATTTAAATTCGAAGAATAAAAATTCCATAGGGACTACTTATGTGTTATAATTTAATTGTGATAAGAATACACCATTTACTATCTTTAATTTATTAAAATTATTTTATAAAATGAAATTTAAAAAATAAATATTCAAAATTATTTTTTGTTAGGCAATGTTTGATATATGTTTGAAAGTGTTATTCTAAATTTCCTTTGGAAATGGTGTAATTTATCATTCACGTTCTCTGCATTCCAGCAACAAAATAAATATTTATTTGTGCGTTGTTTTTTGGAATACACCAAATATTGTTTTAATATTTTTTTTTTTTTGAATAAATGTTTGCGTCCAAAGGTTAAGAATATTCATTTATACTCTATTCGATATTGAATTTAACAAAATTTTAATAAATTGCGTATGGTTTGCCGATATAAAATAACAATAAATATTGTAATATTTGTAAACAAATAATAATGAATGAATATCTGTTTTTTTTGGTACCGGTTACAATCGGCGATTGAATACAAATAAATCATTACAATAAATTAAATATGTAACTCACACAATGTGTGTGTCTGTGTTATGTAACAAATATTTTTATAGTAAAATATATTGTTTTATTTCCCTTTATGTGTGTTATCGAATTTATTCCGTCAACACACATTCTGTCCTATAATTTATTAGTTTAAATTAAAAAAATAAAAATTTTAAATAAATTATAATATTTGGAAATATTCCACTTTGTAAGAAAGTGTTCTACTACAATAGGGTGTTTCAAAATTAGAGTATAAAAAATTATTTTTGAAAAGAATCTGCGAATATTAGTTTCTGATTTTTTAATTTAAGCTGTAGAATCTAGAAAAAATATTTTTAAAAATTAACCGTATTATAGAGGGTATACAAAATCGACTTTCAGCGTTTATTAGTCCTTGAAGCGGGTCAACTCTATTTTTATTCAATTTTTTATTAATCTATACTAATAAAAGAGTAAAGTGATTGACTGATTGATTGATTTAACGATTTTGGGATGAGGGTCACTCTTGGTCCAAAGGTGACAGATAAGGCTGGGTTTTGGGAAATTCGTACTAGAACGGTACGAAAAGTACTAAATGTGATACCATTTGTATTTGGCGATGCGGAGGAGCTAGAACTCTGAAATTTGGTTTGGTGGTCGTTGGTGGATTATAGGATAGATGTACCTAATGATTTTTTGGAAATTCGAACTATTATTATCCGAAAAGTGAATATATGTACTAAATTTGGTGCAATTTCGTAGCATGTGAACGGATAGCGCTAAAAACGTAAAATTTGGAGTGTGTGAATTAAGGTTCCATTTAAGGAGATGGTTTTAAAAGCGTTCGCTCATGTGTACGAAAAGTACTATATGGTACTATATTTGGTGCAAATGTATTTTTAAGGTACAAATCGAGCTGGAATCCTACAATTTGAAATTAAAAAAATTACCGTCGGAGTGTGGGAATGGGATATGTACGTAGTTTTGGAAATTTTTTACTGATGTGTACGAAAAGTACTAAATCGTACTATAATTAGTACAATTTGCATTGGAACCGATACAAATCGAGCTGGAATCCTACAATTTGAAATTAAAAAAATTACCGTCGGAGTGTGGGAATGGGGTATGTACGTAGTTTTGGAAATTTTTTACTGATGTATACGAAAAGTACTAAATCGTACTATAATTAGTACAATTTGGATTTGGATTGGAACCGATAGAGCGGAAAAAATGAAATTTGGAGTCAGGATCGCTGTAGGGATGTAGGATTGGGGGTCAGGATTTAGTTTAAGAAAATAATACTTATGTGTACTAAATGGTACTAAATTTGGTACAATTTGAATTTTAGATGAATCAATAGAGCTAGAATCATGAAATTTGGAGTCAGGATCACTGTTGAGGTTTAAGATTGAGATATGTAGGAAGTTTTAGAAATTTGTACTAATGTGTTACTAAATTTGGTATAATTTGAATTGTGAGTGAACCGATAGAGTTGGAATCCTGAAACATGGATTTGGGATCACTGTGGGGTTGTAGGGTTGGGGTATGTAGGAAGATTTAGAAATTTGTACTAAGTGTACTAAATTTGGTACAATTTAAATTGTGGGTGAAGCAATAGAGTGAGAAATCCTGAAATTTTGATTTAGGATCACTGGGGAGGTGTAGGATTGGGGTATTTAGGAAGATTTGGAAATTTGTACTAAGTGTACTAAATTTGGTACAATTTTAATTGTGGGTGAAGCAATAGAGTGAGAAATCCTGAAATTTTGATTTAGGATCACTGTGGAGGTGTAGGATTGGGGTATGTAGGAGGGTTTGGAAATTGGTACTACTATGTACTAAATTTAGTACGATTTGATTTTTGGGTGAACCAAAAGAGTTGGAATCATGAAATTTTGATTTAGGATCACTGTGGAAATATAGGTTTGGGGTATGTAGGAAGTTTTGGAAATTGGTACTACTGTGTACTAAATTTGGTACAATTTTAATTGTGAGTGAAATGATAGAGTTGGAAACCTGAAACTTGGATTTAGGATGACTATTGGGGTGTAGGTTTGTGGTAAGAAGAAGGTTTTAGAAATTCGTACTTCTGTGTACTAAATTTGATACAATTTAAATTGTGGGTGAACCGATAGAGTTGGAATCCTAAAATTTGAATTTGGAATTATTGTGGGGGTGTAGCATCTGGGTATGCAGGAAGTTTTATTGGATGGTTGAGGAGGGTACTTGTGGAAATAATGTGTACTAAATGAAACTAAATTTGGTCAAATTTGGATTTGGATGAACCGTTAGAGCTCGAATCATGAAATTTGGTACTAAATGGTACTCAATTTTAATTTATGGTCGATATTAAAATAATATGTTAATACATGTTTAAGTATTTCCTACATTCGCTAACGAAGTAGCAGACATATGCTAGTATAGTATAAACACATAGGTTTTATTTATCATTTAAATACTAAAATGCAACTCTTATTAAAATATTTGAAAGTAACGGTTACATATGTAAATAATCTGTAAATAGTACCAAAAACTACAACACAACACTGACTACATTGTTACACAACCAATACTAGACGAGGATCTTGCTTCTCATAAGTAGTACCTAAGCTCAATTTGGACACTCCGACTTTAATTCGTTTAGCGAACACTGAAGGCTTAAGATCATTAACCACGCTTGCCCAAGTTGATGGACTCAGATCATAAGATGGAAGCTTTTCCTAAAAAAGGCGTAAAAATTAATTTTGTTTTTCGGATGAAGCCACACCAGCTCCGCTCACAAGCTGAGGCATCCTTGGTAAGATCTGCGAGAAAATTCCCGCTTATTGCACATAATATGGCTGTTATATTTCCAACAATAAATTATTAACTTAACGTCGTTACACGTGAAAAATTCAACATATCAAATTTGAATAAAAATTCATAATTGAAAAAAAAATTTGGGTGAACATACGGAATCCATTAAAAAAGGCGAAAACATTTATTTGACGTCATCAAAATCCGGTAGTCCACGTGTTTATTTTGCATTATTGTTATTGTTCAATTGATTTAGGAAATTATTGACACCACATCGATGTCAGCTGGAAGGCCAATGCATTATATAAGACATGTCAACATTATACAGAGTGAGATAAAAACAAGTGAAAAAGCATTAAGTTCGGCCGGGCCGAACTTTGGATACCCTCCACCATAGATATACTGGCAGGTACTTGAAATGAAAATAAAGGGATCATATCAAAAAGTGACCGTTCTACAAACTGATTATGTAAACCATAATGTACACCAAATAAAAATTTCAGCAATTTTTAATGAATATTTATACCCTCAGCCTTATGGCTAATGAGGGTGTATACACTTTGATACAGTGAAAATGTGTCTCGTCGAAATATTGGTTCTAGATTCCATGTTTTTTTGGACCAAATCCATTTCAGAAAATTTAGTTTTCATCCAAACTTTGTCTATCTTATTATTTATTCCAAACTTTGTTCAAGTTCGAAGATGGGAAATATCAGTCCACTCCAGGGGCTAGGCCTAGGCCTAAATCCGGGCTATAGTTCATATATAGTACATTATCGAACCTTACGTTCTATCATCCGCAGATGAAATCATTACAACAGAAAAACGCGCTCAAGAACCCCAAAATACCGAAAATTGGGGGTACCCTTATATGGGGTCTACCCGAAAAAAATGGACCTATATTCATACTTTTTTGTGGAGAGATTTGGTACCTATTAAGAACTCAAAATACTAAATTACAGCCAATTCGGTGGAAAAATATGACCAAAACCCTCAAAATACTGAAAATTAACAGGTACCTTTATATGGGCGCCACCAGAAAAAGTGGACCTATATTTAGAATTTTTTGTGGAGACATTTAGTAGCCAATAAGAACCCAATGTACCAAATTTCAGCGAATTCGGCTGAAAACCCCGCTGAAGAACCCTAAAATATCGAAATTTTGCGGGTACCCTTATATGGAAGTTATGCCTAAACGTGGACCGATATATCCCATCTTCGAACTTGACCTGCCTGCAGACAAAAGACAACCCTATGCTAAATTTCTGCACCCTTTATCAATTCCTTCAGAATATAGCGTGATTACTTAGAATTTTACCCTGATCAAGAATATATATACTTTATAGGGTCGGAAATGAATATTTCGATGAGTTACAAACAGAATGACAAAATTAATATACCCTCCACACTATGGTGGAGGGTATAAAAACTGCAACAAAATCAAACGGCATAATTTTTATTAAATTTTTTAAAATTTTATTGAATAAAAGAAAAAAATTTCGGAAATTTTAGAATACGTTTAGATTTGTTCAAATTGGTCAACATTGGCACGAATTATGGCCTTCAAACGACCAATGAAACCATCACACGCTGCCCGAATGTTGCTCTACGGTTTTTTAGCTCATTCCCGGCGAGGTGATCGCCACTTTGGTATTTTTTAGTGTTAACCTTCCTTTCCAAAATACTCCAGACACAATAGTCCAACGGATTGGTATCGGGAGATTTTGGTGGTCACTGTGCTCTGGGAATGAAGCTAGGAACCTCATTTTGTAACGATTCTTGGGTGGCGCGTGCTGAGTGCGATGGTAATGAGTCCTGTTGGAATGTCCGAGGTCTGTGGCCAAAATGTTTGCATGCCCAAGGCTTTAGTATACCCTCCAGAATATTTTCGCAATAATATTCATCATTTATTCTGATGCCACGGTCGATTAATACGAGCGACCGTGGCATCAGAATAAATGGCGAATATTATTGCGAACCGAAGGAGCGCATTTTCAGCTGACCTCTTTGGCAAGTAAACACGATAATTTTGTTTGTTTACAAACTGCTGGACAACGAATGTTTTTTTTTTGTCATCGGAGAAAACTAAATTCGGCAGTTTACCACTTTCGGCCAAGCGAAACAACTCTTTAGCGGTTTTGAGTCCATGTTCTTTCTGTTGCGGTGTAAGTTCTTGCACCTTTTGGAGTTTCAATGGCTTTACCCCGAGGTCATTTTTCAATATTTGCCGAATGGAATATTGCGATATCTTCAGCTCACAAGTCATTTTTCGGCCATTACGACGCAGGTTTCGATCAAGTCGCTTCTTTACATTTCGAACCATTTCTGTCCACTTCCTTGACGTCGGGCTAGATACCAGTATCACGGTAATGACCGATGGTACGAGACACAAATGATTTATTTACATTTAAATGCTGGAGTGCTCTAATGATAGTCACTTGTGGTTTTCCAGCCAAGTATAAAGAAATCACACTATGACGCTTGAATTCCATCACGAATAATTTTTTTTTTTTTTTGAAAAATTCTCTCCAAAATGCTTTTGTACGCTTGTAAACAATATAATGAGCTGTCAGTGGAATAATTTTAACAGCTGTCAGACGAGTGGATTAGAAATAACAGAAGTCTGAAGTTGGTTGCAGTTTTTTCATCTCACCCTGTATGTGTGAATAGACGAAACTAAAATTGCGCATAATTGGCTGTTACAGTATCGGAACCATAAACACCATTCATGATTTTAGCAGCTTGGTTGGCATTTTCGCCTTTGTCAAAGAAAACCAAGTTTTTAACACCCTGTAACTCACAACTGAATGCAACAAACAAAAAACAGCAAAATATTATTTTTTACTGCGAAATTTCCTTCCCTTCCCATGAGCATAAATCTGAAATTGTTTGATCGATACTTTACGAAAAATCTATCAGTACAGCAAAATTATGGATTTATTTTACCCCAACCTAATATATTTTAACACATTTGGATTTTTTTTTTAAGATTTTCCAAATCAAAACTTCACAAACTTTTATCGGACAAACTGTATATTTTTTGTGACAACTTTTATAGTCTTTCACAATACATATTTCAAAAAAATTTTCAAACTTTGTTTAATTTATGCCGCCAAAGCTCAGTCTGTAACATAATTTATTATGAAGAAAAGGCTTTAAAATAACAAACAAATTTTTCTAAGAAATATAATATATTTTTATAGTTTATAAATAGTTTTGAAAATATTCCACTTCGTAATGGAGAGCAACAGTTGATCATCTACATTAGGTTGGTGAGAATATAACAATATGACGAACATTTCTAAATCGATCCCATATTGTTTGAATAAGATTTAGTTGAACAAAATTTGTATCGATGATGCAAATTATTAATCCTTTGCTATATATATATTAATTTCATTTAAATCCTTTTATCTAACAAACTGTATATTTCGCAACAACTTTTAAATTTTTGTCTTTTGTAATACATATTTAAATATCTTACAAACATTGTTTAATGTATACCGCCAAAACTATTCAGTAAAATAATTTATATTAAAAACAGTGAGCGGAGCAGTATAGTCGGACGGGGCCGACCATGCGATACCCTACACAACTACCACGAACTCTAACTTTCTGAGGATGTTTATTCCGAGTCTGAGTAATATTTCGTGATATTTGCCCCCTCTTGTCCGATTAGAGGTTAACAACACCTCTTCCTTACTTTTTTCGAATATTCAGTACAGTCCTTCTAATTACTTGTCCAGATTACCTTCACGGTGGGTTGTGTTGTGATTTTCGGATTATACTCTACTCGAAAACACACAAAAAATTATGTTTTCGGTCCATCATCCCAAAATTTTAATCTGATCATCACCGAAAATTATAGGCGTTGTTCTTGACCATAACTGGAACTTCATGAAAAATTTCAAAGCCATCAGCGCGATATTTCTCCCTCTAATGTGGTAATGGGTTACTGAATAATATCTGAATACGTAAGCACCTGTAAATATTTGACTGTAACTCCCACATCTGAGTAGCTACATCACTATATTTGGTATCAATTTAAAGGCCAACCACTCCTCTTGGATGTGCTATCAACTCCTGGCTATCAACTCCTGCCATAGAATACAAATTTTGTCATTTTTCACACAAAAGTCAGGGTCGATTTGACCCTCTAAATATTGACCGATCTTTATCAAAAAATGCATGCTTATTCTCTGGCCCGATCCCCTTCTCCATGCAAAATTTCGCGGTGTTTGGGCCATAATTGCGCCTCTGGAGCGACCAGAAAAACCGATAAAAATTTAGTATTTGGTCCATTTCATCCCCTAAATATTAACCGGTCTTTCCCAAAAACAATAGGGGTCTTCATTGGCCACAACCCATCCTACATGCAAAATTTCGTGAAGATTGGTCCATAACTGTGGCCTGCATCGTGTTTACAAATTATAATGGACAGACGGACGGACGGACACACATGTCTAGATCGACTCAGCTAGTCGAGATATGACGATCGGTGGGTCTAGGACCAATATTTCGCGGCGTTACAAACTCTTGGGGCTGCACAAAGCTATAATACCCTGACAACATAGTTGTGTAGGGTATAAATACGCCCTCTTTAAAAGTTCTGTTTGGGACTGGTCTTTAAAAAATATTAAAAAAAACAGAGACAAATATTGGCCCATGAAAAATACTTTTTTTACGCTAGGGCCACAAAAAAAAACTATGCTTTCAAAAATTTAAAAAATATAATTTTAAACAATTTTGGAAAAAATATATTAAAATTATACTACTCCTTATATTGAGAATTGCAGACACCTTTTTAACTAGACTTGGGTAGTTCTGAACTAGTTCATTGAAACTATTCCGAGAAATGAACGATCGGAACTAGTTCCAACTCTTTAAGTAATATAGTTTCTTTTTCTGATCTTTGAGCTTTTCATCCAATAGTTGAATTCTGTAGAAATTATTTAAAATATTTTTTTTCATTTTTGCACAATTTTCCATTTTTTCATCTATTAACAAATCAACACAAAAAAAGAACAATGAAAAAAGAGATTCAAAGGAACTATCTAGGAATCGGAACTATATGGAGCAAAGGAACTATAAAGAGCAAAGGAACTGTATTGAGTAAAGGATATAGTTCTTTTACTCAATACAGTTCCTTTGCTCCATATGGTTCCGATTCCTAGATAGTTCCTTTGAATCTCTTTTTTTCATCGTTCTTTTTTTGTGTTTATTTGTTAAGGAAGGAACTACATTAAGGAACAAGTCCTTTTTTAAAAAGGAACGAGAAAGATCGATTTGCTACGTGAACTAGATTATCCAACTCCATTTTTAACGTCACGAGTCATTTTTGGTAAGGTATTAGCCCGACCTGAGTGTTCGCAATTTGGTATTTCGTTTTCTCCTGGAAACCTAATGGTAGAAGGTATAAAAAGTTCGTGGTCTTTGCATTAAAGGGACCCCCCATTCTCGGGGTCAAAAATTTTTTTGATTTAATTTGAAATAAACTCCACCGAATTAATTTTGAATGCACTCCACATGGTTTAGATGAAATCCGTAATGAAATATCTTTCAAAAATCTAGCATTTATTTAAAAATCCATGTATCAGAATGCCCTTGAAAAACATATAGAGACTCGCGTCAGCTCGTCTATAGAGACTCGCCTCAGCTCGTCTATAGAGACTCGCCTCAGCTCGTCTATAGAGACTCGCGTCAGCTCGTCTATAGAGACTCGCGTCAGCTCGTCTATAGAGACTCGCGTCAGCTCGTCTATAGAGACTCGCGTCAGCTCGTCTATAGAAACTCCCTTCAGCTCGTCTATAGAGACACCATTCAGCTCGTCTATAGAGACTCCCTTCAGCTCGTCTACAGAGGCTCCCTTCAGCTCGTCTATAGAGACTCCCTTCAGCTCGTCTATAGAGACTCCCTTCAGCTCGTCTATAGAGACTCCCTTTAGCTCGTCTATAGAGACTCCCTTCAGCTCGTCTATTGAGAAATCATGCTTCTATTTGACCTTAAAAATATTCTTTAAAAAATCTACATATCTAATAAATGTTTAAAATAATTTTTTTATAAAATCCAAGCTTCTATTAATTCTTGAAAAAATCATGGTGCGTAAACATTCGCTTGCGAATCAATTAAAAGACAATATTTTCGTTTTGTGCTAATTTTACGAATGAATTTATGGTGATAAATTATTTACCAATCGAGCATTCGCCAAAGAATGTTCGCACACACATAACAAACGAGTGAGAGCACACAACAACGATCGTTCTTTTCGTTTGGTGGTTGAAATTCTTTCCGACATTCTCTCACGAATGAAAACAAACATTCCGGTATACTCGCGAATGCTCAAAACAGCAACATCAATCGTTCGTGAACTCAATAGTTGTTGGACATGTCACATATGTTTTGTTATTCCACACGCTTTCTACTACACGACTATATGATACCCTTCACCACTTTGGGTAAATTCAACAGATGAATCCTAACAGACGTCGCATTTTTGATTTTCACGAAACTTAACACACATCATTCTAGAATTTATTCAGTACGCTGTACCAAATTTCGTGGAAATCGAATGATATTTAGGGACATTGGTGCACCATTTACCTTAAATCGGACGAAAATGTATATGGGAGCTATATATAAATCTGAACCGATGTTTATGAAACTTAGCACACACCATTCTAGGCTTAATTAAGTACGCTGTGCCAAATTTCGTTCAAATCGAAAGATATATAGGGACTTTGGTGCACTATTTACCTTAAATCGGACGAAAATATATATGGGAGCTATATCTAAATCTGAACCGATTTTTCCCAATTTCAATAGGGCTCGTCCTTGGGCCAAATAAGTGACGTATGCCAAATTTCATCCAATTCGGATAATTAATGCGACCTGTACTTTGTTCACAAAAATACATGGACGGACGGACATGCAAAAATCGACTTAAAAAGTGATTATATGCATATTCTCAAAAGGAACCATGGGTCCATCTTGATTCCTTCACCACAGTGTGGTGAAGGGTATAAAAACCAAATTACGAAGAATTTGGTTAAAAAACGCGCTCAAGAATCCCAAAAATTGGGATGTACCCTTGTATGGGGGTTACCCGAAAATTTTGACCTATATTTATAATTTATAGTGGAGAGATTTGCTACTTAATAAGAACTCGACGTACTAAATTACAGTCAATTCGGTCGAAAAATACGATCAGAACCCCCAAAATACCAAAAATTTGGGGGTACCGTTATATAGGGACTATCAGAAAAACTGGACTTATATTTATAATTTTTAGTGGAGTAATTTGGTACCCAATAAGAACCCAATGTACAAAATTTCAGAGAATTCAGTTATAAAACGAGCTCAAGAACCCCAAAATACCGAAAATTGTGGATACCCTTATATGGGGACTATGCGAAAAAATTGACCTATATTTATAATTTTTAGTAGGGAAATTTGCTACCCAATAAGAACTCAAAGTACCAAATTTCAGCGAATTCGGTCCAAAAATGCGATCAAAACCCCCAAAATACCGAAAATTGGGGCTACCCTTATATGGGGACTATCCGAAAAAATGGACCTATATTTATAATTTTTAGTAGGGAGATTTGCTACCCAATAAGAACTCAAAGTACCAAATTTCAGCGAATTCAGTTAAAAAACGTGCTAAATAACCTCAAAATACCGAAAATTGGGGGGTACCCTTATATGGGAGCTATGCCTAAACGTGGACCGATTTTCTCCAATTTCAATAGGGTTCGTCCTTGGGCCAATTAAGTGACCTGTGCCAAATTTCATCCAAATCGGATCATATAGCGACCGTAACAAAAATACATGGACGGACATGCATAAATCGACTCAGAAAGTGATTCTATGCATATTCTCAAAAGCAACCATGGGTCTATCTCGATTATTTTTGCCTGTTACAAACATATGCACAAAGACATAATACCCTGTACCACAGTGTGGTGAAGGGTATAAAAAGTATTCTTTAAAAAATTCAAACCTATATTGGACCCGGAAAAAATATTTTTTTTTAAATGGGACCTTGAAAAAAATCTGTAATTGATCTAAAAAAATATTCCTTTAAAAATCCAAGCTTCGGACTGGCCTTAAAAAAAAACATTATTTTAAAAATCCACTTTTCTGATGGTCCTTGAAAAGTTATTCTACAAAAAACGCACACTTCTGACAGTCCTTAAAAATATTTTTTTTTAAAGAATCCACGCTTATATTGAACCATGACAAAATAATTATTTTTAAATCCACTCTACATCCAGGGTAGTTTTCTTTTCCTACACAAAGAGAGTAAATCAGTAGAATAGAAATCTATGTCACATTAATTTTATAATTATGTTAATTAAATAATTTTTATAATTTCTTTATAAATATTAATATATATATATATATATATGTCTGCAGTATCACATGTTAATGTAACTGACCACATACTACATATATTCGTTGCCAAGCCTATGTATGTATGTTAATTAGCATATCGATAATGTGATTTATTGTCCAGTGTGTCGTTAAACAAATATAAAAAGAAAATTTTACCAAAATGACTAGACAAAAAATTAAAAAAAAACAATAAATAATTCAAAACTATTTCGATTACAAAATTATGCAAAGTCGAATTTAGGCTGGCTTGTGTTTATTTTTATTTTCATCGGGGATTTTTTAATGATGTTCTTTTTTTAAATGATGAACCTATTTTAGAACAATGAAAAACAAAAATATGTGTTTTGTTTAGAAAAATATAAAAATTCATATTAAAACCGGCTACAAACCTATGAAG